>NW_026727124.1:0-35700 GCF_029784015.1 Lycium ferocissimum | reverse complement strand
CCAGGGTTGTGCCCCCGATGTGAGTTCTTTTTGGGGGATACATTAAACATACGATGTTTTCATTATAAAACATTATTGTTTCAGATTTTGGGGTTTCCCCCGAAATTTTGGGGAATAATTAGATGTATCGGTTCGTTTGTTGCCGAGACTGGTAAGTTTGAGCCCCAGGTAGACCGTGTGACGGGACCGGTTGGAACTAAACCATACTTAGCACGGGGGGTTTACATGCAAACAAGGGGACGATTTGTATCGGGGTTTGGGTTTTGGGTTTGACTTGACCTTGTTGTTTTACGTATTTATCTTGCTTTATCATCTTTATATACGTTAGCTAGTCTTAGTTGGCCATATGATACCTACCAAGATTGTTGTTTGTACGTACCGCACCCCTGCCGCATTCTTTATGAACACAGTAGCACTGTTGCGGGATATACTTGGATTGCTGATTCGAGTCTCTTTAGGGTGAGCATGAGGACGTTCGCTGCTTGAAGACTATTCCATTTATTATGTCTTGCTTTCTTTTCTGAGACTTCATTTTGAGACTACCTATGTATTATCATTCGCATTTGTGGATTTTGGATTTAGACGCTTCTCGTATGACCGTACCGTATACATCGTGATTTCATTTACTCTCGCACTTATTTATGTTATATTGTGAGACTTACATTATTTTACTTCCTTCCACTATTTTCTATTATTTGAGAATATTGTGTTAAGGGTTCGCCTATGGAGGTGGGAAGCCCGCATGACTCAGTGAAATTGGGTCATGACATTCGGGGGTTTTGCCTTGAACGATGAAATTGTTCAATACTTGTCTAAATTAGTAATTGGAAAGTAGAGTTGAACTTCTAGAATTTCGGTCACCTATTCCATCTTTAAAATACCCGTTTTACCCTTGTAGGCCTGATTTCCCTCTTTTACGTAGGTGATTTTGATTTGAACGAAGGTGTAGCAATATGGGTACAATGGTTTCCTATTTCTAACTTAGAATTCAATAATGGCTAGACATTGAGGATTTGGAGGCTCTTCGGAAGGGAAAGGATCAGATCTAATTATTTGTGGTACCAGCTCGGCAGCGATGTAGGTTACGACTTACCTTTCGATTAGACTCCAATTAGTGAGGCATATGGTGAGTTAGATATTGATAGGAAAAGCATGCTAGGCCTTCGGGTATGAAGGTGGGATGGAATTCTATTAGGTTGGTTGCTGTTGATTGTGGGCTTGTTGCCTTGTTGTTATGGTTGGGCTTGTTACCTTGTTGTTGTGATTGGGCTTGTCACCTTCTTTGCTATGTTGTGACTTGCTTATGTATTCATCTTTCTTTATTATGTCGCTTATCATTAGAAAGAGGACGAATTATGAGATTAGGCTTGAATTTTATGTGTGCTTATGGTAAGACACCTGTGAGTTTCTTTTTACGATTTATTGTCGATTATGATATCGTATATGGCATACATACTCATTTTCCCATGATACATAGATGAGAACATTATGACTTGGTACTAATGATGATAAGGCAGAAAATGAAACATTTTGGTGACAAATACTTAATTGTGAGGTGTACTTATGATAAAGCACCAATAAGATCTTGATTATTATTTATCACGATGGTAATGATATTAGGCAAGATTTGATACAACTTATGGTGCTTGTGATCGTCATAGCACATTCATTTGCATTGATTGCACTGATTTCTCGTTTCTACATTCATACATTCATACATGATGGAAGTGGTTGGGAAAGGATTGGTGAAAGACTTATGACAATTGTGAAAAAAAGTGTGGCACTTTTTGAGGAAAGTATGTTATGAATCCGTGTCCAAGGCTAGTTCTGGAATGAAAGGTATAGGGCTCGTGTCAGAGGTCCATTCCACAGCGAGTGGTACATGGACGCCATGGGTCCCCCGCGGGTCATGACTATCGAGAAATCAATATTCCGTCCGGAGCATGTGTGTATAGGTTTGAGGTATTTGGCCAATACATTGCATTGCATATCATCCACTTGCATTACATTATGATCAATGCATGGTACGTGTCCTTATAGATTCCTTGGCTGTTGATTCATTTGAGTTGATGGGTGTTTGCTAAGTACTTACTTAGAAACTTAATGGATTCGAAGATTAGAGACTTTCACCTTGGTTATGACATTAGACTATTAAGATCTACGGTGGTTCCAATTTTGTGAGTCTTACTTAAATATGCTTAGTGACTGTCCTTGATTGCTTATCTGCCTACTTGTTGATTTCTTTCTTTATATATGTAAACTAATTGTTATCAGCCTATGTTATCTACCAGTACATAGTGTGTGTGCTGATGCTCCCATGCTGCACTCTTTTTTGGTTGCAGAGTTTGCTACAGGTTCCTTTTTAGGTCCTTGAGAGTGTTTTCCCCGAGGTTGTGCTATCTGATTTTCCAAGGTGAACTATGTTTTCGATCTGCTACCTGGAAGATTCTTCTCTTTTAGATATTTGTCCCTCGTTATCAGACTGATGTAATACTTAATATCTCTTGTATTGCGACTTAACCAGAGTCCTTGGGTAGTTGTTGTACTTCCGCACTTATATATTTTTACATGACATTGTGACTGCTTGGTATTTCTATTTTCTTCAGCAAGTTCATTTTGAATGTTCATTAATGGAATAGTTCGCCCACCAGGAGGGTTAGTGTGGGTGCCCGCTTGACCCACGAGTTAGGTCATCACACGGAACTGACCCCAAAGGCACATTTTTCTGGGTTCAGCTTCATGTTGTATTTCACTGAGGATCTCAAAGGTTTCCTGCAAATGCTTCAAATGGTCTTCTGAATCCAGAGACTTGACCACATATCGTATAAATAAACTTTCACAGTTTTACCTACTTGTTCCTCGAACATATGGTTTACTAAGCATTGGTAAGTTGCATCATCATTTTTTAAGCCAAAAGGCATGACATTATTGAAATAAGTCTCGTACTTAGTGATAAAAAAAGTTTTCTCTTGGCCCTCTGGATTCATCCCGATTTGATTATGTCCGGGGAAACTTAAAATCATGTGCCCAGCCATGGCATCGGTCATTCGATCAATGTGCGGCAAAGGAAGTGAATCCTTCGGGCACGGTTTATGCAAATCTTAAAAATCTAAACACTTTCTTAAATTATTCCCTTTTTTAAGTACTACTACCACATTTCCCAACTATCTAGGGTATTAAACCTCCCTAATAGATCCTATATTCAATAACTTGGTTACCTCCTCTTTGGCAAACCTGTTTTTGTGCTCTGCAATAGACCTTCTCTTTTTTTTTTTCACCGGAGTAAACCTTTCGAAGCTTAACTTGTGAGTTGTAATTTTTGGTGGAATACATGTCATGTCTAAATGGGACCATGCAAAGAAATTGACATTAGCTTTAAGAAATTCAATTAATTTATGTATGAGCTCCAGAGACAATCTGGTGGCCAGATATACCTTTCTTTTGGACCAATGTATGAACAAGATAACTTGTTCGAGTTCCACTATTGTAGACCTTGTGGCATCTGAGTCATCCGATACTACGAATGCCTTGGAACCCCATGAGAATTTTCTTCATCAACCTCTTATTTCTCCGGACTTGTTACCTCACCTACATCCTTGTCCGCCACCTTAACTTTTCTCGTTCCAAGATCCTTTAATTGCTATTTATTTTCCAATTTCTTCTCTTTTTCCTCTGCAACTAGTGTTTTTCCCCTCGCTGGTGCTACTTTTTCTTTCGTTGGTATCTCGATGGCGAACATCTCCTTCGCTGCCTATTGCTCACCCTAGATCTGATCGATCCCTTCAGGGCTTTGAAATTTCAACAAGTGTAGTGTCAAAGGTACCGCATTCGTATCATAAATCTAGGGCCTTCCAATTATCGCATTATATCTCATGTCGCCCTCAATGACATAGGACCTCATTTGTTTTACCATTCCACCCACATTAACTGGCAACTCGATCTCCCCTTTCGTTTTTTCACTTTCCGTGTTAAACCCATTAAGAACTATTACGGATGGCGTAAGCTTGCCCGGCATTGCTGACTGCTCCATGGCCTTGCATCGAATGATGTTAGCCAAGCTACTTAGATCGATCAAAATATGTTTAACTTGAAATTAATCAGTTGTTACAGAAATTACCAATGCGTCATTATGTGGAAAAGGGACGCCCTTTGGATCTTCATTGGTGAACAGTATCGCTCTCTCTTGTACGAAATCTCGAGACCTTTTCTCCTGAGTTATAGTCAATTTAATCTTCTTGGTTGCAAAGGGTGTCCCTGCAATTTTGGTTCCAGCTATTATCATGTTGACCACATGATGCGGTTCAACCTGTTCCAGTTGCTTGCGTGGCTCCCTGTTCTTGCCGTAGTTTTCCTTAGCCTAATCATTTAAAAACTCCCTCAAATGTCCATTTTTCAACAACCAAGCAACTTCATCTCAAAGATGACGGTAATCTGCGGACCGAAGTCTATGAATTTTGTGGAAATCACAAACCCGATTTGGATCCCTCTAGTTAGGGCACCTCATATCTCCAATCTTTCCAATAGCTACGACCAACCAAGCCATACCGATGTTAAAATTATACTTAGACAACCTTGGCTTTTTGACTTTATTTGATGTCGAAGCACCTGCTCCGATTTTCCTTTGCAAACCCCTGCTACTATGGCCCCAATCACTCCGTCTGTCCAAACCTATCTTCTCGTACTAGTTACTCTAACCCCATTTCGACCTCAAATGAGACCTTTCTGTCGGGCCATAAGGTTGATACATGTCCTTCAAAGATATTAACTCTGAATCGGCGCTTCTTTTTTGCTTGTCATGATGCCAACTTCAACCCATTGGCCCGGCTGGAAGCCCCAACTTATCATCTTCCAACCAGATCATTGACTCATATCTATTGTGCAAGTCCGCCCAGGTCGTCACGAGGAATTCCAACAAGTTCTCTTTCAATTTAAAGGGAGCACTTGAGCTTTTCGCATTTAAATCCTTGGTGAAAGTCTCCGCTGCCCATCCATGCAGTACTGAAGGCAGCATCACGCGCTCTTTTTGAAACCTTATCACAAACTAACAAAACAATTTTGCGTCTTCATAGGCTATTTTTAAAATATATGCTTCCCTTTCCGACACCGTTTTTGCTTCTGCATGCGCCTTGATAAAAAGCATCTACAAGAATTTAAAATAGTTAATAGAATGCTTAGGAAGTAATGAATACCATGTCATTGCTCTTTTGGAGAATGTTTCCCCAAACTTTTTTTGTAAAACCGATTCAATTTCATATGGCTGCATATCATTGCCCTTCACTGCTCAAATGGTTCCGTCATATTTGGCAGATCCATCATTTTGAATCTCTTAGGGATCAACTTTGGTGCCGCACTCATGGGAATGGCAATTGGATATATCTTTTTGAATCCGGCCTCTTCAGCACTGGTGGTGTGCCCAGGATCTGATCTATCTGCGAATTAAACTCCTTGAACTCTTTCTCATTTCGGTCCGATCGGCTATTCAGTTCATTTTATTTTTTTCCAAACGGACTGGATACAGCCTGAAGGTTCTGCAAGACTTCCGGTGCTGCATTGTTCCAGAAGCCATTCCCGCTACCTTCCCCTTGATCATCGGATCTAACCGATGCGTTCGCTTAGTCTGCACCAATTCCCCTTTCTCTTTCTGAAAGTGTGCAATCTCCTTTTGTTGTGTTTCCAGCATATCAAGGATTTTTGCCAGAACTGACCCGACGACTCATACTTCTCCTTCAGCGTCGTCATCATTATTTGGAGTTGAATCACTCCCAGTTTGTTTGGACCCCTAAGCCGAACCATGGGTTCATTATTCCATGTCCAGATTTCTCCGATAGTCTGGTCGATCTTTGGAATAGTTGTGCTGTTCAACAACTTATTAGCAGTGTTGACTTGATTTCTAGTGTTTGTCACAATTTCTATTTACCTGATTTCACAAATTTATGAGTAATTAGTAAGGAAATTAGAGCAACAAAATAATATCACAATTATCCTTAGCCTACGGTGGGTGCCGAACTGTTTACCCCAAAAAGGTACAGTATGAACACTTTAGCCTTGAGGGACACTTGGGATCTGGTACAAAAAAGTAAGTAAAGCAGTATAATTTCCTTGTGTACGTATGAATGAATTATTAAGCTCGAATTGGATGCCCTTTAACACCGATATTGGGCTCCTTTTATATATGATAATCTACTTGTACAGATCCGTGAATCATGCCACATAATGGACAATAATGACAAGTAAATGCTACTTAAACTACATACCCCGACCGGATATGTAACGCCTGAAATTCATATACGCTCCGTGGCAATTGCTCTGCATTATCTGCTCCCGATTCGCGCGTAATAATTTCCTTTGTGTTCTCAAAAGAAACGTATCTTAACCATTTCTATCTTCCACATGTCTATACCAACTCATGTCACGTGTAAAATCAGATTTTACCCTATACAATGTGGGCAGTGGATATGAGAAGGGGAAGTAAAGAGGAGAAGGCTTTGGTAGATTTAGATTGTCATTACCCAATTTAGCTAAGCCGCGCGGGCACCTACCTTTCCCACCTAGGTAGGTTAACCCTTATCCAACAATCCCAAATACATGAAATAATAAGTAAATAAGCGAAAGAGATAGAAATACGTAAGTCTGACAAAATAATAAATAGAATAGTGCAGAAATACATCAACCACCCAGAAATCTATCTAATCATACAAGAGCAACTAACTAACATCTACAAGACTATAAATATAAAAAAATACATCAAAATTCTGAATATGTCTCAGAATATCAAGTAAGACATAAAATAAGGGTAGAATCTCCAAGGCGGCGGATATCCCCGTGCTCACCCTGTAAGACTATCAACAGCAACTCTCGTACCATAATTAACCACGAGAAGCAGAGGTCGATCCTATCTGGAACTCTGCATTCATAAAAGAATGCAACAAGTGCAGGTCAGTACAAACAACAAGTACTGGTAGGTACCATATGCCCACTAAGTTTAGCTAACAGATGTCAAGTCAATAAAGTAAGATAAACAGGTAAATCAACAAGGTACAAGTCAAACACGAGCCAAAATCTAAGTACGCGTCATCACCTATGTTATAGTATCTAAACCCAATTGTGTCAAGTCTCAAATACTCAATCCGAATACATATATCATAAATACATCACAAGAATATCACAATAGAAACATGATGCTCTGCAATGCAATAATGTATGGAATGTGAATGCAATGCAATGTTGTGCACACATGTGCTCTGATAATGGAACATCACATCTCGGTGGCACAACCCATGGGGGACCTGCAAAGTCCATGTACCTCACTGTTCCGGCACAAACCTTGGCAACCGCTACCTTATAATTTCGATAACAACCTCGGCAGTCACTACGCACAACCTCTATTCTGGGACAACCATTGAATATCGGTCCTCATGTCACTCTCATCCAACTAAGCCCAGCTCATAACAATGTAACCTCAAGTAACATCGATGTATCAACAGTATATCATGAAGGATGAGAAAGCATGCAATGTATGAGTTCAATGTCACGACCCGACTAGGGGCCATGACGAGTACCCGGAGCTGACTATCGGGCACCACTCATTATGCTAATCATCATACCCAACCTGAACACACACAGTCTCCAAGGCAATAAATATATATACATAAGCCCTTACAGCTGCAAAAATGATATAAAAAATAAACACTGATGTATTCATGAGGCATCTACTACCCACGCTTACGTATCTACGAGCCTCTACTAGAGTACTGAGACATAAGGACGGGACAGGACCCCTTCATACCCGAATATGTACACAAAAGAATATATAAAAAACTGCACCTCCGGAGTAGGGAAGTGCTCCTGTGCAGGCTGAGCTGGCTCCTAAGGATCGGGACCGTCCCCCTGTCTACCTGTGGGCATGAACACATCGTCCAAAAAGAAAGGACGTCAGTACGAATAATGTACTAAGTATGTAAGGCATACACAATAACATGATAAAGAGATGCAAGAATATAAGGTAAAGGGGTAACCTGTAGCTAATTGCCTCTTATGGCTGAGTTATGCATGCTAACTCATATATATATATATATATATATATATATATATATATATATATATATATATATGTATGTATGTAACTGCCCGACCATATAGGTACGGTGTGATCATCATTAGCCCACGTCTGGGCCTCCCGTGTCCGGGGTAAACATCTCATGCCGCCCACTAGTGTTGTCTGCCCATGCCATCTAGACATGGTGTATATGCTACCCACCTTAGCGGTGTCTGCCCGGCCATGTAGGCACGGTGTAATCTCATCACTATATTCTTATCACAAAGCATGCATAGGAACTCAAGGAAAAGCTACAACTCTACCGGGGTGACGTAAGGTCGAGAACCCCCGATGCCATTATGGAGTAGTCATGATCATCATGTCTCACCTTGAAGGAACTAACATCATAAGGTGAGTCTAACGACAATGAATAACATCAAGGAATCATATAAGGATCGTTAGCTTCATAAGAATATCATATCATAAGCTTTAGAGTCTCTAGACTTAAATTCATCATTATCATTGACATATTCATAACACATCTCTTATCTTTATCTCATGTGAGGCCCTTGATAATCATAGACTTATAGTTTCCGGAATATGAGAGAGTCATTGAAAGATAAAGGAAGTCATGTTATAGAAATCATGCCTTAGAAAAGAAGGGATTAGCCTCACATACCTTTTCGTCGCTCTAACTTTACCGACTAAGTGCTCCCCTCCGATACTCACAATTCTACATTCAAGAGAATTCGTACTAAAATTAGATAACCGGAAACATACTTGAAGCTAAACTAAGGCAACTAAGGGCTAACGAAAATTGGGCAGCACTTCCTTTGTTTCTACAACGTTCTCCATATAATATAATAACTCCCAGACATCAATAACAACATCCATAATATCATAATCAATAAATTTTGTTAAGCTAGACATTATTCAATTCTCAAAATTCCCTTTCAAGGTCGTCCATAACCATAGTTATCACCCAACGTCGCATTCATTCATATATAATGCTTCTTCAACATCCTTAACATCATTCATAACAAGATTATACTCATTTCATACTAAGAATCATGACTCAATTGAGCTTACTACTAACGATACCATTATTTCCCTATTTGAGCTCATATTCTATATTCTTCTTTTATCCAAGTCTTTCAACCACTCAATACCTCTAATAACATGAAATAAGTGCAAAAATCACCCTTGAATATGTAGGAATGGCCTGTAGATGTAGATATTCCACTTGACAAAAACCCCAACTTCAACACTAAAGAAGTTCTTGGCTTGTATCAACCCTAGTGGGCATCCATGTACTTGATTCTACCAACTCTTGATGTTTAACTCTTGATTCCTCTTGGGTTTATGTTAAAATGGCATTGAGAATATTCTAGAGATTTCTTGAGGTTCAGAGAGTGAATGAAATGAAAAGTGAGGACTTGGGGGTCTCTTTTTATAAAAATTAAAAGCTGCCCGACGAGGATTATACGGACCCTTATACGGTCCGTATAACTTATACGGTCCGTATAAGTGGCCGTATAATACCTCCAGTGAAATACCCCTCTCTGGACAGGTTACACGGTCCCTTTTACGGACCGTATAAGTTATATGGGCCGTATAAGTGGCCGTACAACTCAAAATTTTCGAAATTGCTCCCGTTGTTTCGTTTAACTTCCAATCCTTATGGAGCCTTCTTAACACTTGTTTAACACTTCATTAATAACTTGTTTGACACTTCATTAACAACCTAAGTAGCGCTATAGCTCTTCCTCACACATTACTAAATCGGCATTAGCTCGGTACTTCACAAAAATCGTTCCCAATGAACTTTCTCCTCTTGCCTCACGTGCCTGTGGAATCTTAATTAGAACCACTAAGTACCTTTTTTTACTTGTAGGGACATCATATACTTTTTACCCTGCACTAGTTTATTTGCCGCACAACGACATGAAATTTTTCGAGGTGTAACACTCTTCCCTCCTTTTAAAAACATTCGTCCTCGAAAGTTAAGTTCTCGAAAATTCTACAGAAATTTCGCCAGAGTTTCCCCTGTAATATGGCGCTACCATCCTGTCACAACAACCCACAATAACATTGCCTCACAGGGCTATAACACAATAGCAAGAAAATATGGCCATACACGACCAAAAGCAATTAAAAGAAAGCATCACATACCTTATGATAATGGCGTCTCACCTTGAATCTCTTTCGGGGGTGGGAACAATTGCGGGTACTTGGAATTCATGTCTTCTTCCGCTTCCCAAATCATTTTCTTTCGGTTATTATTTCTCCATAAGACCTTAATTGAGGCAACCTCTTTATTTCTAAGTTTCCGTACTTGCCTATCTAGTATGGCAATGGGTACCTCCTCATAAGACAACTTCTCTGTAACTTGAACATCATCCACTGGCACGATTCTAGTGGGATCTCCGACACACTTACGGACCATTGATACATGGAAAACTAGATGGACTGATTCAAATTCTGGAGGTAAGTCCAGTTCGTAAGCTACTTGGCCTATCTTGCGGACTACCTTATAAGGTCCAATATACCGGGGACTCAATTTTCACTTCTTACCAAATCTCATCACGCCCTTCATCGGTGATACCTTCAGAAATACCCAATCATTAACGTGGAATTCTAAGTCTCGCCGACAGTTGTCCGCGTAAGATTTCTGGCGACTTTGGTCTGTCAACAATCGATCTCGAATAACCTTGATCTTTTTCACTGCTTGTTGAATCAATTCTAGACCTATCAGTTGTGTCTCCCCGACTTCAAACCATCCAATTAGCGACCTGCACTTCCTTCCATACAAAGCTTCATAGGAGCCATCTGGATGCTAGAATGATAACTGTTGTTGTAGGCAAATTCAATAAGTGGAAAATGTTCATCCCAATTTCCTCCGAAGTCTAGTATACATGCCCGCAACATGTCTTCCAAGGTCTGAATAGTGCGTTCAGCTTGTCCATCAGTTCGTGGATGAAACGCTGTGCTGAGTTTTACTTGAGTACCCAAACCTTCTTGGAAAGACTTCCAGAATTTAGCAGTAAATTGTGCTCCCCTATCTGTGATAATAGATAACGGAACACCATGAAGTCGCACTCGCTCCTTAAGATACAACCTTACATAATCTTCTGCTGAATATGTGGTTCTGGCCGGAAGAAAATGGGCTGATTTTGTGTGTCTGTCAACAATCACCCATATGGAGTCATACTTACACCGGGAACGAGACAAACCTACAATGAAATCCATGTTGATTACTTCCCATTTCCAGGCTGGAATTTCCATGGCTTGTAATAATCCTCCTGGCTTTTGATGCTCAATTTTCACTTGTTGCCAATTTGGACATTGAGCTACAAATTCTGCTATGTCCTTCTTCATTCCATCCCACTAATATATTAGCTTAAGATCGTGCTACATCTTTGTTGCTCCTGGGTGAATGGAATACCGAGAGTAATGAGCCTCTTCTAGAATCCGACGACATAGTCCTGCAACATCTGGAACACATAGCTTGTTTTGGTACCTAAGAACTCCATCTGCAGAAACATATCTCTTTCTCATCTTACTTCTGTGTCTAAAGATGAAATAGCCGGATTATGAATACCAATCCCTGCATTGCCTGAATCAATTAAACGAATTCTGAGGCTAGCTAGCTGGCAAAGCTCACAGACTAATTCTTTCTTCTCCAGAGGGACCTCACATAGGCTACCCATTGATTTGCGGCTAAGTGCATCAGCTACTACATTCGCCTTTCCGGGGTGGTATAAAATACTCACATCATAATCTTTCAGTAGTTCTAACCACCTCCCCAGCCGAAGATTCAACTCCTTCTGTTTAAAAATATATTGGAGACTGTTGTGACCTGTATAAATATCAACATGTACCCCGTACAAATAATGTCTCCACATTTTTAGCGTATGAATAACTGCAGCCAATTCTAGATCATGGGTCGGGTAATTCTTCTCATGTTTCCGCAACTGCCTTAAAGCATAGGCAATAACTCTACCGTGCTGCATCAATACACAACCTAACCCAACAGCAAAGGCATCACAATACACAACATAACCATCTGGTCCTTCGAGAAGTGTTAGGACCGGGGCTAAAGTTAACTTGTCCTTCAATTCCTGGAAACTGCATTCACAGGCATCAGTCCACTGAAATTTTGCGAATTTCTGAGTTAGCTTCATTAATGGTGCAGAAATAGAAGAAAATTCTTCCACAAATCTTCTATAATAGCCTGCTAATCCCAAGAAGCTACGGACCTCTGTAGGCATTGTAGGCCTTGGCCAAGTCTTCACAGCCTCAATTTTCTGAGTATCAACTCGAATGCCGTCAGCTGAAATGACATGGCCCAAAAAAGTTATAGAATGCAGCCAAAACTCACATTTTGAAAATTTAGCATACAACTCACGAGTCCGAAGAATGCCAAGGACAATACACAATTAGTCTGCTTGGTCCACTTCTGTCGAGAGTATACTAGAATATCATCGATGAACACGATCACAAACAGATCTAAGAAAGGCCTGAATACATTATTCATCAAGTTCATAAACACCGCCGGAGCGTTAGTCAACCCAAATGACATTACCCAAAATTTATAATGGCCATATCTGGTTTTGAAAGCCGTTTTAGGAATAACTTCCTCTCTAACTCTCACTTGATGATACCCTGATCTCAAATCAATTTTGAAAAACTACTTGGCACCCTGTAATTGATCAAACAAATCATCGATTATCGGAAGAGGATATTTATTTTGGATCGTCACTTTGTTCAGCTACCTATAGTCAATGCACATTCGTAAAGAACCATCTTTCTTTCTTACGAATAAGACAGGTGCTCCCCATAGCGATGAACTGGGTCTAATGAATCCCTTCTCGAGCAAGTCTTTCAGTTGTGCCTTTAGCTCTTTCAATTCTGCAGAATCCATTCTATAGGGAGGAATAGATATAGGTTTGGTATTTGGCAACACATCGATAGCGAAATCAATCTCCCGTTCCGGTGGAAGGCCTGGAATTTCATCTGGAAATACATTCGAAAATTCATTTACTATCGAGACGGATTGAAGAGCCAGCGGCTTTGCTTCGGTGTCATGCACTCGGACCAAATGATAAATATAGCCTTGGGCGATCATCTTCCTCGCTTTGAGATAGGAAATAAACTTACCTCTTGGAGATGCTGTGTTACCCTTCCATTCAAGCATTGGTTTCCCAGGAAATTGGAACCGAACTATTTTTGTCCTACAATCCACATTAGCATAGCACGAGGGCAACCAATCCATGCCTATATCATATCAAAATCCAGCATTTCTAGTTCAACCAAATCAACTTTAGTCTGACGAGCACATACCACAATCACACATTTTTATACACTTGTCTAGCTATTACTGGATCACCAACCGGAGTAGATACCTCGAAAGGCTTAATTGGCTCGGGTTTCACCCCAAAACAGCCAGCAATATAAGGAGTGATATAAGACAACGTAGAGCCCGGATCAATCAATGCATAAATATCATGAGAAAATATGTATAGTATACCTGTAACCACATCTGGAGAGGACTCAAGATCCTGACGTCCAACCAAAGCATAAATACAGGGCTGGGTGCCACCTGAACTAGATGCTCCCCCTCTGCCCCTACCGTGGCCTGCTAGAGTCTGGGGAGTCTGCTCTACCGGGCGCACAGACGAGGAAGAACCAGCTGTTGACCCTGTGGGCTGAGCCCCAAGTCTACCATCCATCGATTGATAATCACGCATCATGTGCCTAACCTGACCACAGGCGTAGCAAGCATCTGAATCTCAGTGACACTGACCTGAATGTAATCTACCATACTGGCCACATCGCGGCACCGGTGGTCTCACTGGCTGGGATTACCTCCAAACTGAGGACCTGAGACTCTCGAGCTTTGACCCAAACCAGAATAAATGGGCGATCAAATCTCTTGCTCACAAACTGAGGAGGTGCACTAATCGCGGACTGGATCGAATATCTGGAATACTGTTGCCGCTGACCCCCTCTATACTCACTACTAGCACCGGCAGATCTGGCCCTCTTTCTCTGTCCTCTATCGATATCGCGCTCACCCCTCTGCAACTGTTGCTGCTCTTCTAAGTTCTGGGTGTTGGCCCGAATACGGGAAATGTCCATCTCCTCCTGAAATAAAGCTGTCAAGTAATCTTTATACAAATGTGGTCCTAAGCCACTCACAAATCGATGCACTCTGTCTCCCATGTCGGCTACCATAGTCGGAGCATACCGGGCCAATGAATTAAAATGGAGTTAGAATCAAGAAGAATATCAAACAAACCCTACTTCTATTCATGACCCAAATACCCAACTTATGGAATAGGGTTTATGAACTAGAAGGGTGAAATTAGGAATCTAAAGGTCCCAACATCAGACTAAACCTCTAGCTGATCAATTACCATCAATAGCAAGCTAGAATAATCAACAATTCACTCAATTTTGAATTTTTGGAAACCCCCCCCCCCCCCCCAAATTTGGATATAAACCCTAACTTCCAATGTCACGACCCAAGCCGATGAGTCGTGACGAATACCCGACGACTACTGACCAAGCACCTCCAACTCATACTTGCATCTGTCACTGAACAATATGGTGGCCCATAAATAAACTATAACTTAACTATACTATCTCCTGTATGCAACAAGAACTCGCAACTGGCATACATATATAAACATACGTACTGCGGATAACAGTGCAGGCCGACTAGGCCGCTACATATGCTGTACCACAAAAATAAGAGCCCACAAGGCTGCATAACATCCCAACTACATACAACTGTCTACAGACCTCTACGAAACACGAACTGTAGAAAAGACAGGACAAGGCCCCGTCGTACCCATATATATATATACATGTCAAAATAGCATACCAAAAGGACTGCAGCTCTGAACCAAGTGGAGTGCACTGACTGCAGCTGAGTGGAGGGCCTACTGGACTGGACCGCCGGTCTGGCTACCTGAACCTGCGGGCATGAACGTAGTGTACTGAATATGTAAGGCATGAATAATAATATAACAAGAAATAAGATAACCTGCACATATGATTGCCTCATAAGGTGGATATCATGCATGCTTAGCTTTATAAAGAAAACATTTTTCATAAATATATATAAATAATAGTGCGGCGAAACGTGCAACCCGATCCATATATCATATTATATATGTTGTCGCGGAACAAACGGCCCGATCCATTTATCCATATATCCCACATCCGGGCATCCCGCGTCCGGGACGGTATCATAATATGCCAACTGATCAGGTGGCTATGCGTATATAACGCCTCTCCCTTCTTCCCATATCCCATATATATATATATATATATATATATATATATATATATATATATTAAAATTATTAAATCCAAAGACTTTACACAACATAGGACAGTTTTCAAGAACAACACAATTATATAGACACTATAGAGAAGAGCAGTTATCAGCCATAGGAACTAAAGTTACTACTATAAATCTAATAAATCCAGAAGCTTTAAGACAAATAAAAAATACTGGAAGGACGTTAATTCATATGGGATTAATAGTAATAGGATTAAAAGGATTAACTAGAAAAAATTTAGGAACTAAAGTCCTAATAGTAATTTACGATGATAGATGGTCAGACATGAAGAAGTCAATAATAGGAATAACAGAAGTAGATATGACAAATAATGGAGGAATTTTGTATATTAGTCCAGATTTTATAATGAATTTAGTAGAATTTGGAAAATATATAAAAATAGGAATACAAACCAAAGGATACGAAGAAATGTGTAATGATAATAATTTATTAATGTGCGTAGGATTTTTCGGAAAAATGACGAATAATATTAATACCAAGTTTAAAATTAAAGTAGAAGATGTCGTAGAATTAATGGGAAATAGAGGAATAAATCTAATTAAACCCATAAAAATAAATCCTGAAGAATACGCAGGGTTAGAATGGAATTTAGAAGATTTTAGTAGAAAGAAGATTTTGAAGCCAGAGTCACACCTAATGTACACTAACTCTGGAGGAGAGACATCTATAAGATTTACCAATTATAATTATACACCACAAAGAGACATAGAAGAAGAAAGTACTTTAGATGAAAATGAAACTACTGAGTCAACCTTCATGAACATAGAATTAATACAAGAAGAGTTTGAAGTAGACATAGCTATAGAAGAAGCAAAAAGACTTCATAGAGATAATAAAAATATAAGTTTTAGATGTAAATGATGTAAGTTAGGAGATCTGGTATAGTTTTAGATGTAAAGGATGTAAGTTAGGAGATCTAACAATAGAAGAAACTTGTCACACCCCGACCTTACTAGGGTGTGATGGGCACCCGACCCCACAACCGGAGCCGAGCGAACCCACTGACTCTCATTGCGCACATAAATTATACTACTACTTTTTTTTTACTTAGCATTATCATTATCAACACTATTAAGAACATGTATTAATAAACTTTACTGACTTAATATACATCGACGGGGAATAAACATTATACAAAAGCACACAATTGAACATATACGTACGAGCCTCTAAACAAAATACATAAGGTAATGAGAAGGGCCGGATGCCGCCGTGCCCGCATATGTACACAAAAGTAGTACCACTAGACCGGAGCTCCGGACAGGCGGAGCACTTCAATATCTTTGCGGGATAGCTCCTAGAATCGAGTCCGTCCACACAGCACACACGCGGCATGAAACGCAGCGTCCGCAAGAAGGGACGTCAGTACGAGTAATGTACCGAGTATGTAAGGCATAAGTAATATCGCAAGATCATGTAAAGAACATAAAGGAAAATACACCATAGGAAAGTAACATAGCCTGTGTCTCTATTTATCTACTCAGGGGATATTATGCAAATTAACCTTCGCGGCAGGTGTTGCGTTGATACTGCAAGTAGACTGCCCGCCCATGAAGGTGCGGTGTATCACTGCCCGACCATATAGGTGCGGTGGATTACTTTTCAAGCGGACTATAGGATGAAGAAGTAATACGGTATACGAGTGCCCCACTTTGGGGCGGATGCCATGCATGCTAACTAAAAAGAAAACTGCGTAAATGTATGTAAATAAACTGCCCGTCCATATAGGTACGGTGTAATGAGCCCGCGTCCAGGCCTCCCGCGTCCGGGGTATAATCTGCCCACTGCAGTGGTGTGGCTGCCCGGCCAAGTAGGCACGGTGCTATATAAAAAAAAAAAAACATACTTTATAAAGCATGCATGAGAGCCCAAGTGAAAACTACAACTTTATCGGAGTGACGTAAGGTCGGTAACCTCCGATTACGTTATGGAATAATCAGGATCACCTGCCTCACCTTGAAGGAACTAATCTTATAAGGCGAGGCCATCAAGGAAGAATGACATTAAGAGAATCATGGGATAAGATTATAAACCTTGTAAAACATTTTTCCATACACTTTAGAATTCTCAGGAAGTAAAGTTACAATAAAATAAAATTGAAGTCAAAAACTTACTGATCAATTTCATACTCGTATTGAGTTACTATCTTGAAACTCTTAGCCAGGGACTTATTCTTACCATACTTGTCTTAATTATATTCTCTCCTTTATTATCTTCGTTACTATCATCACAAAGTATTTCCATTAGCAAGGCTATCACACTTTTTATTTAGTAAATGAAACAATGAAGAAAATCCGGGATCGAGGGTCCCACCTCGGGTCTAATGAGACGGCGTGCTCAATTTGCGTAGACTACATCTCATGACATTGGTTGGGAAGGTTCTGGGGCAGTCGGGTCCCATTCATGCGAGTTCTAGGCATTTAGGCCATTCTTTTACTATTCATGATCCTTTGGTTCAATTCTTCTGAGTGAATAGTAGATAATTTTAAAGGTGGATTTCTAGAATTAGAGAGGTCCCCGAGGTGCGTAGCCAAGTCTAGTACTCCTAGGGCATGCCAAGAAAGAAAGGGAAAACCTTACATACCTTTTCCGCTTCGTTCACGTCTCCGAATCTCCGTTCCAATTTACTTCAAAATCTACAATTTGGTCACATTTTTACCAAATGTCAACTTAAGCATTTAGAAGTTGAATTTCAAAGTAACCATTTGTCTGCGGAATTTTGGCAAAGACTTCCCCCGTGTAAATACTCCATTCCACCAAGTTCAACTTGGCCAATTTCAATCAACAACAATCCGGGAATTCAACCCGGCCAAACTAACAACACAATATCAATAACCATACTAACGATTTCCATATTCAATCCAAGTTACATTATAACAACCCAATCAATATACTACTTCCTTTAAAGCCTTCCAACTCCAATAAAACGATAACAACATCATAATTTATATTCCAACAACACCCTACTAATAACATTATATTTTATACATGCAAGAACATCATATTCAATTTACACATACTCCTAAACAAGCCTCCAATTACTAAAACTTCACCAAGCTCATTGAGCTTCTATTAACAACATAGAATCCACATAACAACAACTAATACACTAAATAAAATTTACTCATTTTCTTCCACACCACATCACAACCATACGGCTACACTACCATGCATAGCCACGGCAACACACACACACACACACAACTCACGGCCACCACCCCTTTTCCATAGTCTTTATGAATTTCATTCCTTTTATATACTACAACATGCACAACATCCATGGCATATGAAAGGGAATGGATTCTTACCTTTTTTTCTTCAATTCTTCACTTGGTTGGAAATCCCAACTTGCATGAACATGTGTTTTTCTTGCTCTAGTGAACACCCCACCTTGCTAAGGACTCTTTAATTAGTTGTTTGGCTAGGAAAGAATAATTTTTGATGGAAAATCTTCCAAGGTTTTGGTGAAACTTGAGGTGGCCGAATGGCCTTTGAGGTTTTTCTCCTCCTTTTTCTTGTTCTTGTCTTCTTGAAATTTCTAGAGAACTTATGAATATTATGAAGACTTAGTCTTTATTTAAATTGACCCTTAAACTTTTATGTGGGCTTAAGCCCACATCAACTTGGACGGCCAACTTGGCCCAATGATCAAGCCCCATTATTTTTTTTTGCATCTCGCAAAAATTATTTTCCAACTTCCAAATTTACCCTTCGCCTTCCTTTATATTTCTATGAGGCATATTGCGAATTTCCCTTTTATGCCCTTAACCTTTCTTAATAATTCCGCTTCCAAACGCTTCATAAGTCATTCATATGCTTAATAAAAATAAGAATGTGGCCTTGCTTGTCGTCCTCCCGCGATTGCCTCGAATTATCCGATTGCACGAAAATGCGGGATATAACATCACTATAAGTCACTTCAAATTATGCGAAGCTAGAACTGCTACTTGGGGATATACAGTAGAACATATATACCAAAAGAAATCAGAGGCTTTTGATAGAATATTGGAAGATATACAAGACAGTGATGAAGAAATAGAATTAGACTCAATAATAAGCCAAAAAGAATTAATGGAATCTAGTGCATCTAGTTCTAGTCCATTTCAGAGAACTATTGGAGAACAATACACGGTAGACACAAGTACAGGAAACGTGCCTAGAAGAAGATTCTTTAATTATAAAAAGTGACATCCACGTTCACCGCACCAGTTCTAGCTGTCTAATACGATCTTCAGTTCTAAATATCTCGTCGTTGGTAAAATGAATTTCCCAAAGGAGATTATTTCTAAAACTTAATACTGTTGTATTATTATTTAATTCTTCTCGACAAACTGTGTCTAAATAATTAACGTACTCGGTAAGAAACTTTCTTGATTTTCTAAAATTTATAAGTCTTTTTCGGGTAATATAGATCATGCGATAGTGAAAACTTATATACTTAGTGAAACGGCGTTGTCTCATGTAATATTGTCTGTGATATTGTCTATAAACAGGTACTGGTGTTTGTTGTCTTCTGTTAGCAAAAAAGGGCCTTCTCATATAGTCTTAGGTGAGTCTTAGGTTCCAAAAATCTTCTCACTCTGATACCAAACCTTAGGCCTTCTCACTCTGAAAAAGGCTTTAGTGAAATCATTAAAGAGGATTGTCTATAAACAGGTACTGGTGTTTGTTGTCTTCTGTTAGCAGAAAAAGGCCTTCTCATATAGTCTTAGGTTCCAAAAATCTTCTCGCTCTGATACCAAACCTTAGGCCTTCTCGCTCTGATACCAAACCTTAGGCCTTCTCGGCTGCGAAAAGGCTTTAGTGAAATCATTAAAGCCTCTTTAATGATTTCACTAAAGCCTTTTTCAGAGCGAGAAGGCCTAAGGTTTGGTATCAGAGCGAGAAGATTTTTGGAACCTAAGACTCACCTAAGACTATATGAGAAGGCCTTTTTCTGCTAACAGAAGACAACAAATACCAGTACCTATTTATAGACAATGTCACAGACAATCAGCTGTGAATTTCGTGTCTTATTATTTATTCTTTTTTGGCATGTATTTGCTAAGTGTTCTATACTCTCACAAGTAAAACATTCCAATTTATTTTTATAATTTCTATTTGTTGTGTATTTTCTTATATGTCTATTTCTATCTAAATAAGGTTTTCTAGCTGATGATTTTCTAAGATAATATTTCTTTCTATTGTATTGAGGGTAATTTCTATTATATTGAGTTCTATATTTTTTATACTTTTTCTTTTTATAATTGTCTTTATCGTAACTCTGAGTAGTGTATACCACGCTTTTACAAAAATTCATTTCATTTTGTTTTAATTGTTTTTGTATTTGTATATGCGTGCATTTTTCTTGTAGTATATCCATTATATGTTGTATTCTATATTCTATTGACCATTTTAGAGTAGGGTTTTGTACTACTCCATCTCTTTTAGTCCATCTGTCTTCTATTTCTCTTCCTAAAGCTCCTGGTAATTTATTAAATAATTTTTTTTTTTTTTTTTTTTTACCTAATTCTTGGTCAAAAGCGTTTCCACTAATTGTGCAATAATAAAAATAATCATTTAGAAATTTCTTAATATGAAACCAACTACTTTTAATTGTTCTAATTTGATTAAAGCATTTCTTTGTAGTATTACTAATCCACTATTTGGATCTTCTCCTGTGATTAAAGTATGTATTTTATTAGTGAAATTGTATGGATTTGCTCCCATGGACACTAAGTATTGAAATTCCATCGGAAAATCTTCCTTATATGCTTCCCATAGAGCTTTAGCTGATTCTCCTAAAAACGTTTCTAAATATTTATACATAGTTTCAGCATCTGTATCATTATAAGTTTTTATATAGTCTGCTATCACTATTCCTTTCCAAAGGACTATTACTGAATTTCATCTTTGCGGATCATGAGCTGCTATATTTAATATCTTTCCTTTATTACATCCTTCTTGGAGAATAATAGGTTCTTCTATAGGCATTCTCTTTCCTAATGGTTTTATATTGTCTATAGTTTCTCCTGCTGTTCTAAAAACTCTTCTTCTCGGCACGTTTCCTGTACTTGTGTCTACCGTGTATTGTTCTCCAGTAGTTCGCTGAAATGGACTAGAACTAGATACACTAGATTTCATAAATTCTTTTTGGCTTATTATTGAGTCTAATTCTATTTATTCATCACTGTCTTGTATATCTTCCAATATTCTATCAAAAGCGTCTGATTTCTTTTGGTATATATGTTCTACTCTATATCCCCAATTATCAGTTCTAGCTTCACATAATTTGAAGTGGCTTATAGTTTCTTCTATTGTTAGGTCTCCTAACTTACATCCTTTACATCTAAAACTTATATTTTTATTATATCTATGAAGTCTTTTTGCTTCTTCTATAGCTATGTCTACTTCAAACTCTTCTTGTATTAATTCTATGTTCATGAAGGTTGACTCAGTAGTTTCATTTTTCTAAAGTACTTTCTTCTTGTATGTCTCTTTGTGGTGCATAATTATAATTGGTAAATCTTATAGATGTCTCTCCTCTAGAGTTAGTGTACATTAGGTGTGACTACGCTTCAAAATCTTCTTTCTACTAAAATATTCTAAATTCCATTCTAATCCTGCGTATTCTTCAGGAGTTATTTTTATGGGTTTAATTAGATTTATTCCTCTATTTCCCATTAACTCTACGACATCTTCTACTTTAATTTTAAACTTGGTATTACTGTTATTCGTCATTTTTCCTAAAAATTCTACGCACATTAATAAATTATTATCATTACACATTTCTTCGTATCCTTTGGTCTGTATTCCTATTTTTATATGTTTTTCAAATTCTACTAAATTCATTATAAATTTTGGACTAATATAAAAAATTCCTCCATTATTTGTCATATCTACTTCTGTTATTCCTATTATTGACTTCTTCATGTCTGACCATCTATCATCGTAAATTACTATTAGGACTTTAGTTCCTAAATTTTTTCTAGTTATTCCTTTTAATCCTATTACTATTAATCCCATATGCATTAACGTCCTTCTAGTATTTTTTATTTGTCTTAAAGCTTCTGGATTTATTAGATTTATAGTATTAACTTTAGTTCCTATGGCTGATAACTCGCTTCTTCTCTATAGTGTCTATAATTGTGTTGTTCTTGAAAACTGTCCTATGTTGTATAAAGTCTTTGGATTTAATAATTTTAATTGATTTTGTTGGAAAATCTGTATGTCTCTGTCTACATGTATTACCTCACTTAGCTGTTGGTAAAATTCTTCTAGTTAAAATTCTTGATAAGAAATTATTACCTATTCTATTGTCTAAAAAACTTACTGTTGGTCTTTCTTGCCTTTCTGATCCTCCTTCATTTCTTGATCTAATTGGAAAAAGGTCCATTTTTGCGTTTTTCTAGTTATTTTAACTTTTTCCTTTTGAGGTGTTATTTCTACCTTTTTTAATTGGTCTATTAATTCTTCAACTTCTTTATTTTTAGAAGTTTCTATATTTTTCTCTTTTTGTTGTTCACTTACTAGTCGTAGACGTTCACTTATTATTTCTAACCTTGGTATTGTTATTTCTATTTTCTTTATTATGTCTAATAATAATGAGATTATAGAAATATTTCGTTTTAGAGTTATTTGATCAGATTTGGCGTTAGGTATATAATCTTTATAGTCTTGTGGTAAAGGTATAGACTTTTCTATTAATTTTGAGGCTTCTTCTTGGGCTAAAGTTGGTCTACTCATGAAAGAGTGATTTCTTTTAGTTCTTCTACTGTCTTTTTTAATTCTTTAATATCACTAGTTAAAACTTCTACTTGTTGCGTTATTTGAGAGACTATTTGGGTTGTCTTTAGTTCTATTTCTTTTGGTTTTTCTGTAATAACTTTAACTAACCTTTCTATTTTAGTCTTTGTAGGTAATTTTTCTAAATTCAATTTGTTAATTAGAATCTGGACTTTTCTTTCTAATTCTAATTCTTGTGATTTTAAGTAATCAAGATTGTGTTCTAATTTTTCTGAAGTTTTCTTTTGCTTAGTTTGGGATGCTTCTACTACCTCTAATATTCTAGTAATGTCTTTATTATTTTCTTGTATTTTTTTTCACTAAAATTTATGACTAGATCTACTAGTGTATTAAACTGTTTTTCTTTACTATGTAATATATGGTCTCCGTTACTAAAATTACACTTTATAATACTATGATCTTTTAATGCTCTATATTTTTTTTTACGGATATATTCTTAAGTCTAAGTATTCTAGATTTTTTAATGTATCTATTTTTTCTAGCTTTGTTTATTATACTAGGGGAATCTTTATTTTACAGACTTTCTTCTGATATTCTATATTAGTTGTAAGTCTTTCTATATCTTCTCTTATACCTTGTAATTCCCACGCTATAGATGAGATTGTATCTTCGTTGATTAGGCTTTGTAACAGTCTATTTTCTATTATAGATGATAAAGTTTCTGAATTTATTATTTCTAAATATGCGCTTAAAGCTTTCTCTACTTGTCTATATTCTCGTCTCTTCACTATATCTCTATATAAATACCAATAATTTATAGCTATTTGCTTCACGAAAGGCTGTGTTCTCATACAGTTAATATGGTCTGAATCGCTTTTGGTTTTTAGAGGTCTTTCTAGATTTTATATATCCTAGCAACTTATATTCTAATCCTGATATTATATCTATTAATTCTTGTAGTCTTAACTGGTTCGCTTTGGTACTACTTAATCTGATATATTCTGGGTATAGGCTATTTAATTCTTGTTTGACTTCTAAATAATGATCTTGCATCTATTAACGTAAAGGGATAAACTTTACTTTTTGTTCTAGCTGTCTAATACGATCTTCAGTTCTAAATATCTCGTCGTTGGTAAAATGAATTTTCCAAAGGAGATTATTTCTAAAACTTAATACCGCCGTATTATTATTTAATTCTTCTCGACAAAAGCTATGTGTCTAAATAATTAACGTACTCGGTAAGAAACTTTCTTGATTTTCTAAAATTTATAAGTCTTTTTCGGGTAATATAAATCATGCGATAGTGAAAACTTATATACTTAGTGAAACGGTGTTGTCTCATGTAATATTGTCTGTGAACAGGTACTGGTGTTTGTTGTCTTCTTTTAGCAGAAAAAGGCCCTCTCATATAGTCTTAGGTAAGTCTTAAGTTTCCAAAATCTTCTCCCTCTGATACCAACATAAAATAAGTAGCATGCGTGAGAGCCCAACTAAAAGTTACTATTCTATCGGAGTGACGTAAGGTCGGTAACCTCCGATTTATGTTATGGAACAATCATCATCGCTATATCTCACCTTGAAGGAACAATTATTATAAGGTGAGATCAACAACAATGAATAAAATCAAGAAAATCATGAAATAAGCTCAACAATCTCGTGATAGCATCAAAATCATAAGCCTTGAAATTTCTAGAAATGGGGTCGTCATCATCATCATTATCATCTTAGAAAAAATCTATCTTTAGTATCATAAGAACTTTGAGAATCATGAACTTCTACCTTTTGAGAATAAGGATGTTATTGAAAACATGTATGGGTGCATAAGAAGGGAATCATGCCTTTAGAAAGAAAGGGACTAGCCTTAACATACCTTTTCGGTTTCCTTAACTACCTAATTCTTGTCCTCCTAAGCTCATAAATCTACATTCAAGAGAATTCATACTATTGTCAGGCTTATCGTCATATGCTTGTCTTAAGCCTTCAAATTAAATCCTCTTAGAATCTGCCGGTATTCGGGCAATGTAATGATTCGTTTGGTCGTTATAGTGTTTTGACCCATTTAACCTTGTTGACCTTTTCCCTGAGTCCCGTTAGTACGACCTATGACTTAGTGAAGCCACTGATTTGGGTGCCAAGGTGTCCGGGGATGTTTTGAGTCTCGAGTGAAGGCTTAATTTCATAGTGTTGGGGTTGATTTGGTCAACACCGAGTTAAAATGATATTTTTTTGGAAATTCCAAGGTCACGGTTGCGTCCGTAACGTGGTTTACAATCAAAACGCATATATGATTTGTGTTCGGGAGGTTCCGGATGAGTTTCGGGGCCTAAAACGAAGTTTTGAACAAATCAGACTTTTGGGCACCCGCTAGGGTGCACCCGCACTGGGCAGAAACTCATTTTTAAATGCTCTTTTTCAAGTCTTTCCCCTAATAAACCCAAAATACTTCCCTGGAACATAAGGGGCTATTTTCCTAGGGCTAGTGTAGAGTTCCTCCTTAAAGGTAAGTGCAAACCCTTACGTGATTCATTATCTTTCCTTCCTCAAATCCCATGACAAGCTTAAGCTCCATTAATAGTGGGTGAAATATTAGTACCCAAGAATTGATGAAACCTTCAATAGTTGGAGGGTTGGGAGATAACTAGGGAAAAGCATATAACTATGGAAAAGCATTTACAAGCACTTTGGGGCAAGATTCCAACCTAGTATTCATTATTTATTTGTCGATTATCATCATCTCATAGTCATCCTACACACTAGTTGTGAAGAACTAATGGGTTAAGAATCGTAGGGCTAAAAACAGAAAAGGTGAATTTGAATATCTTGTGATGAATAGAATTCCATGAAATTAAGATTGAAGCTTAACTAGGTGATGGGTAAAATCATTATGCACTAAATTTTCCGTTTTACCCTCATGAACCCGGATTCACATTGTAGGGGTATTTTGGATATTTATCTAAAAGTATAGCAATACGGGTATCATTGGACTCGTTTAGACCCGTAAGTACTATTTTGACTATATTGTATCTTAATTTTTAATAAAATTACAATTTTGCCCTTGTGGCTCGAGTTTGGCTATTTTGGGTCTATTTTTGGGTTTTGGGTAAAACTATAGCAATATGGGTGTCCTTAGATTCGTATTGTGACATAGAATTCATATTTGGTAGAAGTTAATAATTTTGAGGTTCTCCAAAGAGGAAGGCAAGGCTAAGGTTTGGCGATTCGAGACTGTTGCTCGGCATTCCAGGTAGGTTACGACTTACTTTAGTTAGACTTTGATTAGCGAAACGTATGTATTGTGTAGAATTGATGGGAGAAAGCATGATTAGGTCTTCGTACATGGTGTTTTGGTTGGATATTAGCTAGGTTGGTATGACTTCTAATTTTGTGGGCTCGTCGCCATTACTTTATGTACTGAAATATGAGGTGTAGTTGCATTCATACTGTGGTGATTCGGGATGGATTTCTGTTAGTTTGATTGTTGTTGATGGTGGCTTGTTGCCCTGTTATTGTGATTAGACTTATTGCCTAAATTATCGTGTTGTACTCGGTTCTCTCTTATTGTGACATATATCATCGGAGAAAGGAAGGATAATGAGTTTAGGCTTGAATTGTGATATAAACTTATGACAGTACATAGATGAAAACTTGATGTATGATTTACTATTGATGATAATATATAGAAAAGTGGAGCTTCTTGGTGATACAAGACTTAGTTGTGAGGTGTACTTGCTACATGTGGAAGTAAAGAGGGACATAGACTATTATGTTGGTTGAGACAGTTTGTATGATTCATTTCATTGTTGAGTTGATCCAAGCCTTGATAAGACTTGTGGCTTTGTGGATTGTACCTTCACTGTTGCTTTATTGGGTTGCATTGATGTACCATGTTTACACTCATTTATGCATTCATACACTCATGCATGATGGAAATGGTTTGCAAGACTTGTGGCATGATACCTTGTGTTTGAAATTGATATTGCTAATTGTTCATAGTCCATACATACTAATGAACTGGAATACGTTGAGACACACATTGTGATGTGAACTTAGTGAAGAAGTTAATATAATCTTCTTGTTGAACTTGTGATACTATTTGATACATGGTACTTGATGAATTAATCATTGAGAGTGATGTGCCAGTGTTACTATACATATGAAAAGGCACATTTGACCGGGGCTGAGGATGTGGCCTAGTTATGCGCTCATGGTCCGAGGTTAGTTCTGGAAACGAGAGGTACATTGATATGGGCCGCGTCCTAGGTTCGTTACGAGCAAAGGTTTATGCTCGAGTTCGAGGAGTGAATCCGAAACGAGTGGTACATGGACACCATGGGTCCCCTGCAGGTCATGACTACTGAGCAATGACATCAGTTAGCATGAGTGTATAGTTCGAGTGATTGGCCAGTGCATGGCATTGCATTGCATTGCACATCACATATTTTGCATTGCACATCATTGCATTTTATTTTGCGTTATTATATGCTCGTTTGTTTCTGATTTTGGTATGGATGTTGAATGCCTATTGTAATTTAATGATGACCATTGACTAAGTTAAATTGTGGATTAGTGACTCTACCTAGGGAAAGAACTTGAACTTGTGATTATCAGGTGAGATTATTGAAACTTGACAGACTTGAGGGTTAGAAGCTTCATCTTAGGCTGTGACTCCATCATGGGATATTCTGTGACTTGAATTTGAGTGTTAAGTGCCTATCTGTTTATCTTGTTAATTTTATACTTACATGCGTGAACTAGTCTTAGTCGACCTATGATGCTTACGGTACATAGTGTTTGTACTGATACTACCTTGCTGCACCATTTTTTGAGTGCAGATTGTGTTCCAAAGATTTCATCTAGATTACATCTCTAGCTTGAAAGTAGTTTGCTCGATCAGATCCAAGGGTGAGCTTCTATCCATGCCATGCCACCTGAAAATCTCTCCTTTCAGATGTCTACTTTCATTCCAGACATTATTCGTTATTATATTTGAGTTATACTTCATTCTTTAGACATTGTTGGTTAAAGTCCTTGTACAATGACTTTCACATCTTGGGGGCGTAATAGTTAGACTTCCGCACTTATATTATCTATTAATTGTGACTTATTTTATTTATTTATTCATTCACATGATCATTGATTGTTTGATTATAAATGATTTGAGAAGTTAAAATTGGCTAGTGATTAATGGGTTAATCGGTAAGGGTTCGCCTACTAGTGATAATAAGGTAGGTGCCCGCACGATCGGTAATTAGGATCGTGACAGGCAAAGATCTCCCCTATTTATATCCCTAGCCCGAAATCACAATACCAACAAAATAACAACAATAACAACACCAATATCAACAACATCATCATCAACACCAATATGCTCAATAAAACATCCCACGCGATGTTTCCCCAATTTCTCAACCAATCACTAGACTTTACGAAGCTTTAACAACTAAATTTCCATGATACAATTCAGAATATCCATATTAAAGAATATCCTTACCTCAATCAAGGTTGGTAGAGCTTGAAATTTTATTTATCTTTGGCAGCCTCCTTTGACTCGTTGAGATTCGTTGTTAATCTTACAAACCCGAGCCTAATTTGATGTAGGAACTCTTAAATTTGCTATGTTTTTGTGTAAGGACATTAGATGAATGTTGTGGGAGGTTCTAGAGGAGTGTAGGGATGAGAAATAGTGAAAAATGAGGTGATTTAGGTGACTGAAAGGGGTATATATAGTGGTCCAAAATCGGGTAGGATGGTGGGCCGAAATTGGTGGGCCTTTTAAGTGGCTTCTAGAATTTCCGCATAAGTTCGCGGGCTTCTGGTAGTCCGTTTTAAAATGCCCATAATTCTCTACTCCGATGTTGTCATTGATGAATGGTTTGTTGTGTTGGAAACTACACTCGAAGAACTTTATTTTGGGCTCTTGAAACACCTCAAAACTCCTGATGTACCCGGAGATATACCTCTACAAGTTAACCCAAAATTTCTATCCAAAATTTTACCAAATTTTCGACAAACTTATTTTCTTCGATTTGCTTGATCCCAGAACCTTTAGATACTTTCTTAACACTTGTTAAGAGTATTCCTTAACGTTATAAGGGTTCCATGACCTCTCCGAGCATGAGTTAGTTTACTCACAACGCACACGACGCGAAAATTTTTGAGGTGTAACATCCAATTCCATAAATTAGCCTCAAATTAGGATGAAATTATGAAATAAGGGATTCTAATCATCAATTCAATGCTTGAAGAAGCTAACCGAATCAACAAATCATGAATTAGAAGGCTACAAAGAATAACTCATTAAAACCCATTTTTAATCTTCCATCCCTTAATGAACTAAAAAGATAATTGGATTCTAAGGTGACTAAGGACAATGGAATAACAAAGGGATTAGAAGAACTTACCATCAAGAATTTCCTCCAAGAATACCCTAGATTTTCTCCTAATAGCTCAGATTTCGGAATAGTAATAAATGTGGAACTGAGGGCTTTTAATACACAATAAATGAAATAACCAGGCCTGATACCGTTTCTGCGACAACGGGATTGCTGCAATTGTCCCGCCTTCACGGTCACTTAGACCGTCGTGATGGTCGGCCCTCAAATGCACTTGGCCGCTTATGCTGCCCATCCCGCCGCTATGGCGGTACTGCTGAGGCGGTAAGGGTGCTACCAGAGATGACACCAGCACTAGATTTGCCCCAAAAATAATTCAATCTCAATCCAAAGTCTCGACTAATACCTGAGGCGATCTGCTCACAAACGACATACACATACCCACATAAAAACACGCTACGAACACACTCGCGACTTTGAAATTCCTAACGGAGGTATCGTTGATCGAGTCAACCCCCGATGCCTCAATTCTCATTTCCCAACCCAAGTCTCAAAATTCTAACCCGAGTGCATTGGGAACCAAACCAGATATGCACACAAGTTCTAAATGACCATCCGGACCTGTTAGAATCAACAAATTTCTGAAAAAGGTCCGTTTACCCAAAAGTCAACCTTGAGTCAACTCTTTTTCGCTTAAAGCCAAATTTCTCAAAAAGTCACCCAAATCAAATCCGAACACCTCGGGAAGCGCGTCAACGGTCCCCTCGGGTCAAAAGTGAGCTAACAAGCTCGGGAAAAGGTCAAAGAGCACCGAAAAGACTATAACGACCAAGCGGATCGTTACGTAGATCTGCAAAAGTTGGATACATTTTACTAAGTGTACTTTCTCCCTTATCCTTTTTTATGTTCTAATATAGATTCAGATATTTTATTTATGATTCTTGCTGATTCTTTTTCTTGAAACTTTTTTTGAAAATTGCTTCTTGAAGATGTGACAGTGAATAGGGGGAGGAGAAGCAAAATGAGGAAAAATCCTTTGTGGAGATACAACTAAATTTTATACTAGTAATTAATATATGTTAAATCTCGTAATTTTATACTAGTACTTATGTAGAATACAATCGGTAGATGTCAAAAATTGCATATTGCATTTGCAAATGACCACATTATGAGAGTCCCGCAGATTTTATTTTATTTTTTAGATCTAGGTCTGAAATAGTTACATTCTTGAATTGTAACCACCAAAGTCTCAAACTTTGAGTTTATTTGAAATATTTTTCGTCTGATAGTAACTATTTGATTTTATATGGTGTGCACAATCTAATTTAAAGAAATTGGTGTTAAAAATGGAGCTTTTCTTTACCACAAAAAATATCCATAGCTTATATTGATTACAAGAATGGACAATTACCTAGGAAGGTTTCTCTTAGGGATTAGTTTGGGAATATATGGTCTATAGGAATGGCCAAAACGGGGAAAGATTTTTATTTTCAATATGGATGGGAGAAATTCATTGATGAGAACAAAGTAGAGTTTGGAGCCTTTTTATTTTATGACTATGCTGGAAATGGTGTATTTGACTTCAAATTACTTGGAACCACTTGTTGTGAAAATAAATATGTTGGAGGATTAAAAGGAGAAGACGCAAAAGAAGAAATTGAGGAAGAAGAAGACAATGAAAGGGAAATAATAATGTGCAAGAAAAAGGAGCCACATCCTAAAGGTAAACGCGTGGAAGAAAAAGAAGATGGTGATGACTAGAAGGAGGAATATGAAAGAAGAAAAGGAGGAAGAGGGAGACAAGACTGAAAGGGTCCTATGTTCAAAACGCATACATGTGGAACAGGAAGATCATGATGAAGAGGAGAAATATGAGGAAGAAACTGATTTTCCTAACACTTCTGATATGTGCAAAGAAAGTCTTATTTCTTTATTAAAGTCCATGTTCAATAGATACAACCATGTAAAATGAAACAGATGGAACTGACCAGTTAACCTTCTTGATTTAGCTAGACACAAAAGACTCACTTTTCGCAAGGTAAAGGATTTTCATAATCACTATGATGTAGATATATTAAAAGTGGACAAGCAACTCAACCAACAATGCTTTGTATCTATAATACGACGAAATGGAGAGACCAACTTGTAATTAAAACCCTTAGTGAATGATTTTATAGTTCAACCTTACCGAATTCATTTAAACGTCTCTTTTTCCGAATTGTAGAAACTTATTGTTGATGTGTTGAGAGATTACAAACTTGAAATCGCTCTAACAATGATCATTTGTGACACTGCTGGTAGAGAATTTGAGACAAAACTCAATAATTATTGGAAGGACGGTAGAATATGGTTATGTTGAGGATGACACAACTTATGTAGATGGAACATTGTGGAGAAAGATGACAGGTGCATTTACAAATTTGTGAAAGGAAAAGCCGAAAATCAAGTTCCTATCCCATCAACAAGTATATGAAATATTTTGATGGATAGCATTTTAATTTTTATAAGTTAAAGTGATGTTATAAGTTACAAATTTTGAACACTAAGTATTGTTGTTTGCTGACAAAACTTGAAACATTGTTCTAGTTCGTATCAAAGCTTTGATATTAAGCCAGTAGACTGGGATTTAGACTTTCCAACTTTGTTAAGTATTGTTGCTTGTTATAGTACATGTTTTTAAGATTTTTCTAGTTTGTATTAATAGGTGTGGCATTTAAGCTAATTGATTAGCGTTAAGACTAAAGTCTAGTTTATTTACATTTGAATGTTCAACCATTATCTGGTCTACTTCTTTTTGAAATGCTCAGTTGGGCAAAGTTTGGTTGCATTGGCCATGAATTCATTTGCAAAATACCGAATTCGTTATTCGCAAAGGGATTATTGAACTTTGGTATTGAAATATTGAAAAAAAAATTAGGAGTATTTCATGTGATATAATGGTTTTCTAGCACAAAACTTCTAGTTTTTTTCATGCTATAACTTACAAATGATTTTTTTCAGTTTAATTTCTCTTATATTCTTTATTTTCAGTTTCAACCAAATACTATTCAAACGTCTACAACGTGCTCCTTATGTATTTGTCAGACCTTACGCATAGATTAGACATGCGTAAATATCTCTATTGATGGGTGGAAATTGGAAGTGAAATTTGAACTCCACTTTAATCGTTAAGAGTAAACTCTTTTATGCGTTAATTTTGATAAATCTCCAAGTCTTATAAAAAAATAATCAAATAGATTGACGCTTTCATTCTTGTCATGAGTCATGATGGCACCTAAACTATCCCTAGTAGGCGGACCATCCCCAAGTATTTGTTCAAGTATAAAAAATAAAAATATGGAAATTAAGAACTACAATGTTATATAATAGTCTTCATACCATAAATAAGTGCAAAAATGATATTCTAGTCTCTACAACCCCAAAATCTGGTCTAATTCATACAAGAGCTTGTGAATAGTACAAGTCTGAAATACAAATAGAAACTGTCTGAAAGTGTAAATAAGCAGAATCAAGATAGGAGGAGATCGAGGGATGCAGAACTCTCTGACGGCACACCCTGAAATCTCAAAATAGAGAGCCTCGAAATTAGTCATGAGGTCGAACGCTGTAACAAGGATCATAACCTGCACCAACAGAAAAGATGCAGCAAGTGTAGTATGAGTACAACCACGAGTACACGTAGGTATCATACGCCGACAATGAAGGAAAAATAAATACAGGATATAAAGATTGAAGTCAATACTTAACACATCATTTCAACTAGCTTCACCACTAAGCCCAATCAAATCACAATCACAGTAAGGAGTCAACACATGAACACATAAGAAGAATGAGAGACAATGAATATATAAGTGAATGAATGCAATGCAATGGCCAATACACAACCTGATACACACACTATAGTGGTCATTCCATCAAGTCGGTGACCTATGGGGGACTCGCGAGGTTCGTCTATTACTGTACCGCCCGAGGTCCTTTCCTTTCGAACTGTGACAACTCACTATACCGCCCGACTATGAGAATAACAACCTTGCCTTATTCTGATTCTTATATCATCTCGTATCTTTCCTTTATCACACAGTTTACCCATATGTGCATATAAATGGAGAATGAATGCAACAGTGTAACATTTCATGTCAAGAGCATTATAGACTTGAAGTATGAATATGTACTACTTATAATTCTAAACCAATCTCCTTTCACAATTATATGAGATATGGAACGATGAGGTAAACAATCCAAAGCACAAATATAAGTCAAATCACGTCTATCATAACCCACATAAAAAGAAATCATACCAAATCAGTGAATTTAGCACCACAACCACACCCGAAGGCCTAACATGCTTCGTCGTCACTCTCTCTAACCAACAATATACACGGGTACCCACCCAAGTGTTCATCATAATCACTAAGATACCCTTTCAATTTATAAACTATATAAGCCCTCAAATTGGTGTCTAAGGAATAGACTGTAACCAACCTCAAAGCTGAGCAAGCGCCACGAACCCTCACGCCAGAGCTTTGTCCTTTCGAATTGCTTCCAAATTATTGAAGTCTAAATATCATAAATTCTATATCAAAATACGAATCTAAGGATATTCTATCGTCCGAAAAAGGATTCGGGTTCAATAAGTCAACCCAAAAACGAACCCAAAATAACCAACCCTGAGCCCCAAGGGCAAAACTGGAAATTGAGTGTAAAATCATGTTACCCATAGTATAGATAGTTCATATCATAAATATCATGAGAATCTAACCACAATGTGCCTTCAATTTCACTAATTAGTTAAAAACCACAGCTTATGAAAAGCCCTTATTTCCTATACAAAATCAAGGATTGAAAAGGAATTTAAATGATGAGATCATGGGCTTAAGTTTAGATAATCAAAATCTTAAGAATCATGGAATTCTATACCCAATTGAACCTCCAATTTTTATAAATTAACTAAACCCCAAGTTCATGGAAAATCCTAAACTAATCATCTAGAATCGTGGATGGAATGGGTAAATAATGGAATAAAACATGAAATAATACAAAAATAGTGATTAAAAACTTACACCACAGAAGAATCTTGAGAAACTCTCTTGAAATTGCCTATTACCGAGCTTCCCAAGTCTCAAAATTTGTTTGGAGTAAATGAGGTTCGAATTAGGGAAAATAGGATTAAAAGGGTTTCTGATTCAGCGATTCCCGCAGATGTGATCAAATTGTTGCACCTGCGACCATCGTACTTGCGCCCAAAATTCCGCAGGTGCGAGATTTCAATAAATTGCACAGGGTCGCAGGTGCGATCAAATTCTCTCACCTGCGTCCAAAATCTCGCAGGTGCGAGCCTGGCCCATATTTCCTTTCATCGGACCTGCAGGCCAACACTAGTAGGTGCGGCCTCACAGGTGTGAGCCCAAACTTGCAGGTGTGAAAACACCAAAACCAGCAAAATCAACTTAAGTTCAAACTTCGACCCAACACCCGAAACTCATCTGGAACCTCCGAAAAATAAACCAAATATGCATACCACTCCAAAAACACGCTACGAAGACGGTCACGCACTTGGAAATTCCAAAACAGGTCGTCTTGACCCGAGGTTTACCACGGTCAACTCCAAAACATCCAAAACTCAAATATCCAACCAATGACCCAAATCATACATGAATGCCTCGGTATCGAACCAAAAGCTCAACCAAGTCACAATTGACGTTCCAGACCTAATAAAATGATGGAACTTCAAAAATTACAAGAATACCCCCGATGTTGGCGTTGGTCAACTCTTTTCACTTCTTCCACTTAGATATCTATAAAATCCACATGACCAACCAAACCGCCCCATTACCTCGGGAATCGCGTCACCTACCCCCGCAAGCCTTAAATACTGAAAAGAGATTACGGGAACTGTATCTTGGGTAAAATGGGGTAAGAAGCCTAAAATGACCGAAGGGGTTGTTACAATTTCTTTCTTTAAGTTTGTACAAATATTTTTGTTGAACGGTTGAAGGTGAAACCTCAACTCAACTTAAATCAATAATAATGAACACTTTAATTTTTTTTCTTCTTTTAGATCTATAACATGCTCTGCACACATAGCCTATTTTTTCTCGCATTAAGCTTAGGAAGATCATATTATGTTGATAAATGCCAATGAAACTCAAACTCGAGAGCACTGTTTGATCTAATACTATATTGAATTGTATGAATCATTTAAATTTATATCAAATTTTTGCTTCTTCTATTTTTT
>NW_026727123.1:0-35270 GCF_029784015.1 Lycium ferocissimum | reverse complement strand
GGCCCGGGGTAAAATTTTATACCCCGTACAAATGGCCCAAACCGGGGAAAACCCGATTTCGTTCTCGTCGACTCGTTTGACTTCCAATCCTCGTGGAACCTTCTTAACACTTATATAACACTTCATTAACCACACAATAGGCCCTATTATCCCCTTAAGATATTTCTAAATAAACATTAACTCAATTATAGAGGAAACCTTTCCGAACATGACTTACATTTCATTCCCTTCAACAAACTAAACTTCACATATTCGTATGACTTCGAAATCTTATAGTATGCACCTTAATCTATCTAATACTTCCCTTAATCTCATAAGGATTTCATAATCACCTTAAGCTCACATTAGCCTATCCACAAGGCAACACATACGGAATTTCTGAGGTGTAACAACTTGATATCTCATTATCTCATGGAAAAGGGAAGAATAATATTATCTACTTGAGTTGTGATTTGTATTCTTAACATGTATCTATTGATTCTATTATTTGCAATGTTGTTGCGATTAATTCCATGCATGATTTGCCTCCCATTTTCATACATGACGGATATGATAGTGAGAAAGTGATTGATAATACTCCGAGGTGTGAGAGAGAACGAGTGATATCCTACGGAAAGGTCTTTTGCTTGGGAGCGAGAGTGATATAGTATGCGAAGTCTTTCTTAGGACGGCGAGATATATTGATAGCCTCAAATTATTTGCTTAGAAAACAATGTATGCATGATTTTAAGGGTCACCCCACATCATGGCTTTGAGGTATAGCCTAGCATGTGTGTAATGAGAGTGGAGAGTTGGAAATAGTGCATTACTTACATTCATTCATTTACTCATGACTTCTTACTTGGTGATCTACATACTCATTCTAAATTGTAACTCGAAGTATTATTTCGTGAAATCGTACTGATTACCTTATCCGTTTACTTGTTGATTTCTTTCATCTATATGCTTTATCCGATCGTCTTTCGGCCTATGATTCTCACAGTACTAGTGTTGTACTGATACTACTCTTGCTGCACTTTTTTGTTGAGTGCAGTTGGCAACTTCTAGCTCATTTCTGCGTATCACGAGGCTTTCAAGCCGAGACTTTGCGTTAGCCAGTGTGCGTAGGACTGCGGCCACTCGTATTCTCTTCTTATGATATTTGTCTATTACCTATTCTATAGAGAGTATTCTATTTTAGTACTTGAGTTGTATTTCACTGTTTCAGACTATGTATTTTATTTGTGTCTTGTACTAGTCAAGACCGGGTTTGGGGTTATGGCTTGTCTACACTTTTCGTACTTATATATATATATATATATATATATATATCATGCAAGACTATTTCGTATAATTTGGTATTGACATCCGTATGTATTTCTTATAAATAATGCGATTAAGGGAATGGTTCGCCCGCTAAGGGGTTAGGTGGGTGCCATCATGACTCTTGAAATGGATTATGACAAGTTAGTATCAGATCCCTAGGTTCACTGATTTCACGAGTGCAAGATCAATGTCTAGTAGAGTTTTGCGGATCGATACGATGGGCTCCGTACCTATCTTCGAGAGGCTATAGGACATTTAGGAAATTTTCATTCTTTCACTCCTTTTGTGCTACTTTATTCAAATTAGTATCTAGTCGGTTCAAATTGGTATCTAAATTCACTTTCTACTCTCTCACAGATGGTGAGGACACGTGCGACAATCACTAGGGGTGAGGTGCCACACCGGCCAGGGATAGAGCACCTGTGGTTGGCCAGGCCCAAGCCAGATCATTATCTCCTGAGCTAGAGATAAAGCATGAGGACGAGCTTATAAAGGAGGAGGAGCTGGGACCAGCCCAGGCTCAGCCAAGGGTTATTGCTACTCCAATACTTCATGATGTGATGGTATGCATTTTGAGTCTTGCAAAGGGGCCGGCCCGAGCGAGCATCCTTCCCGGCTACACGGACCGTCCATGAGACTAGAGATGGAATCGGACATGCAGGGGAGTAGTTCCGGACACAGGGGCACGGCCTTCTTCTTTGCTATGGCTCCTCGTATCAATGAGGTTCCAGCGCCTGATTTTGCTCCTAGACTTTTGTTGGTTCAGTTATGACTCATATGGAGCAGGATTTATTTGGGAGGTTTACCAAGATGAAGCCTCCTAGTTTTATGGTACCCTGGAGGAGGATGCATATGAGTTCATCATTTATTTCCATGAGAGGCTTTACAAGTTGGTTGTGGTAGAGTCGCATGGAGTTGACTATGTTTCTTTCCAGTTGTGTGGGGACGCGAAACTATAGTGGAGGTCTTATATTAATTGTCGACCATCTGGGTCGCCTCCTTTGTCTTGGACCCGATTGTATAAGATTTTTATAGAAAAGTATGTTTTTGGAACTTTGAGAGACATGAGGAGGGATACTTCTAGTTCTGGGGTTTCCACGCTTGAAAAAAAAATTTACAATAGAGTAATTAAAATCTCCTAGGTAAAAATTTAAAGAGCTCCCCGCTTTAGAGCAGAGAGGGTTATCGAACGCGAAGTATGAGTCTAGGTTCCATGACTTGGCTCACTGTGGAGTGCAGCAACTCCCGCGAGGCAGAGAGAGTGAGGCAGTTCTTCAAGGTTTTGACACTTCTATTGAAGTTGGCTACTTACAGCCAGTAGCTTCTGGGGCTTCATTCCAGGTTGTGGTAGATCATGCCACAGAGTTCGAGTCAGCTAGAATTCAGGCTCATAGTTGGGGTGACGACAAGAGAATTCACAGATTTGGTAGCTTCAGTGGTTCTTTTTCTAGGGGTGGGGTCTATCTTGGCAAGAGTCAGCAGCTGCCTCATTCAGTCGGAACTTCAGATTTCAGCAGGTAGCCCTTTTGGGGCATAGTGAGTTCAATTCTGGTCAGACTTCTTGAAGTTTTTACCCTCAACCCAAGGACCGCGGAGGATATTCTGGTTCCTCTGTATTAGTGTCGTATCCTAGGATAGGAAAGACTTACTATGAGTGTGGTGACATAGGACATTTCGCGAGGGAGTGTCCTAGACCCAGACAGGGAGGAGCTCAGTAAGGCTCTCAATTTCAGGCACCTATGTCTTCAGCACCATCGGTTAGTAGAGGTGGATGTTCCGGTAGAGATGGTTTATAGCCTAACAGAGGCGGTTATCAGTATGGGAGAGGTGGTCATCAGCCCGGCAGCGGAAGCTCTTAGTTAACGAGGGGTGGAGCTCAGTCTGTACATAGTGGTTGAGGAGGTACATAGTCCGAGGGTGGACGGGTTCGTTGTTATGCTTTTCCCGGTAGACCAAAGGTGGAGGCTTCTGATGCGATTATCACATGTACTATTTAGGTCTATCATCGGGCAGGTTCAGTATTATTTGATCCGAGCTCTACTTTTTCATATATTTCTACGTATTTCTCTATGGGTCTGGATTTGATTGTGATCTACTTGATGTGCCTATTCGTGTTTCTACTCCTTTCAGATATTCTGTAGTAGTAGATCGAGTCAATCGATTTTGTGTGGTTACATTAATGGGTTACGATACTTGGGTAGATTTGGTGATCCTCGGTATGGTGAATTTTGATATTATCTTGGGCATGAATTGATTATTCTTTATCATGCGATTCTAGACTGTCATGCCAAGACGGTCACATTAGCTATACCAGGCATTTTAAAATTAGAGTGGAAGGGTACTCTTAGCCCTGTACCTAAGAAAGTTATATTGTTTCTTCAGCCGAAGAAGTTGGTGAATTAGAGGAGTTTAGCTTACTTGGTGCATATCCGGGATACGAGTGTGGATACTCCTTCCTTAAAGTCGGTATCGGTAGTTAGTGAGTTTTCAGAAGTCTTCCCCACAAATTTTCCTGGTATGCCACCTGATTGAGATTTTAATTTTTGTATTGATTTGGAGCCAGGCACTCGGCCTATTTCTATCTCGGCCTATTGTATGGCTTCGATAAAGTTGAGAGAGTTAAAGGAGCAGTTACAGAATTTATTGAACAATGGGTTATTAGACCCGGTGCTTCCCCTTGGGGTGCTCCAGTGTTGTTTGTGAAGAAGAAAGATGGTACCATGCAGATGTGTATCAATTATCCACAATTGAACAAGGTTATAATCAGGAACAACTATATGATACCCTGCATAGATGACTTATTTGATCAGCTTGAGGGTTATCAACCTTCTCTAAGATCGACTTGAGATCGAGTTATCATCAGTTGAAGATTAGAGCGAAGGATATTCCAAAGACATCTTTCAGGACCCACTATGGTCACTATAAGTTCTTGGTGATGTCTTTCGGGCTTACAAATTTCCTCACAACCTTCATTGATTTAATGAATGGGATCTTCAAGACCTACTTGGATGTGCTTGTTATTACCTTCATCGATGACATTTTGGAGTACTCTCGTAGCAAGAAATATCATGAGAAGCATTTGAGGATCCTGCTTAGGTTGTTTAAGGAGAAGAAGTTATCTGCTAAATTTTTGAAGTACAAGTTTTAAATTAGCTCAGTGGCATTCTTAGGGCATGTAGTGTCGAAGGATGGTATCATGGTGGATCCCAAGAAGATTGAGGTAGTCAGGTATTGGGCTAGGCCTACTTCGGTGACTAAGATTCAGAGTTTTATAGGCTTAGCGAGTTACTATCGTCGTTTCGTGAAGGGGTTCTCATCTATTGCTTCTCATTTGACTCGGTTGATTTAGAATAATGTAGCTTTTCAGTGGTCTGATGAGTGTGAGAAGATCTTTTAAAATCTCAAGGCTCTATTCACTTTCAGCCCCGATTTTGGCACTACCTATGGAAGCAAAAGATTTTACTGTGTATTGTGATGTTTCTCGAATTGGGTTGGGTTGTGTGTTGATGCAAGAAGGCAAGGTGATAGCATATCCTTTGAGGTAATTAAAGGTGCATGAGAAGAACTACCCCGCTCATGACTTAGAGTTGGAAGCGATAGTCTTTGCTTTGAAGATTTGGAGACATTACCTATGTGGAGTTCATTGTGAGGTATTCACGGATCATCGTATTCTTCAAAATGTGTTCAATCAGCGAGATCTAAATTTGAAGCAGTGTAGGTGGATGGAGTTTCTCAAAGACTATAACATTACAATTCTTTATCATCTAGGCAAGGCTAATGTGGTAGTGGATGCTTTGAACCGAAAGGCGATAAGTATGGGTAGCTTGGCGTGTTTGATTGTTGAGGAGCCTCCTTTGGCTATAGAGGTTGAGTCTTTGGCTAATAGTATGGTGAGACTTGATATTCCATAACTGAGCAAGATTCTAGCTTGTGTTGAGGCAAGGTAGTCTCTTTTGGAGGAAATTAAGACACAACAGTTTAAAGATGTGAGTTTGAAATATTCGAGACAAGGTGTTGAGAGGGGAAGCCAAGGAAGCGATTCTAGATGATGAGGGTGTTTTCAGGATAAAGGGGCGCATTTGCATTCCTCGTGTGGGTGGTTTGATTAGGTTTATTTTGAAGAAGGCTCACAGTTACAGGTATTCCACCCATCTAAGCGCTACAAAGATGTATCGTGACTTGATACAACATTACTGGTGGGATAGGATGAAGAGGGATATAGTGGAGTTTGTTTCCCAGTGTTTGAATTCCCAGCAAGTTAAGTATGAGCATCAGAGATCGGGTGGTATGACTCGGAGGATGCCCATTCCAGAGTAAAAGTGGGAGAGAATAGATATGGACTGCGTGGTAGGTCTACCGAAGACTTTGGGAAAGTTTGATGCTATTTGGGTTATCCTGGATAGGTTGACCAAGTCCGCGCACTTCATTCCAGTTCAGACTACCTACAATTCAGAGAAGTTGGCAAGGATCTACATTAGAGAGATTGTCTGATTGCATGGGGTGCCTATTTCTATCATTTTAGACAGAGGCACTCAGTTCACTTCCCATTTCTGGAGGACCTTGCAGAAGATATTGGGGACTCAGTTGGATCTTTGTATCGTATTTCACCCGTAGACGGATGGTCAGTCCGAGAGAAATATTCAGGTGTTAGAGGATATGTTGCGGGCTTGCGTGATTGATTTTTGTGGTCATTGGGACCAGCTCTTGCCCTTGGCAGAGTTTGCTTACATCAACAGTTATCACTCGAGTATTGAAATGGCTCTATTTAAGGATTTTTATAGTAGGAGATACAGTTCTCTGATTAGTTGGTTCGATGTGTTTGAGGTGAGACCTTGGGGTACTGATTTGTTGAGAGAGTCCTTGGATAAAGTGAAGTTGATTCAGGAGAAGCTCCTTGCAGCTCAGAGTAGACAAAAAGAGTATGTGGATCGAAAGGTTCGTGATTTGGAGTTCATGGTTGGTGATCATGTTCTATTGAAGATTTCTCCTATGAAGGGAATGATGAGATTTGGGAAGAAGGGCAAGCTAAGCCCGAGGTTTATTAGCCCTTTTGGGATTCTTCAGAGTGTTGGTGAGGTAGCCTACGAGTTGGCATTGCCACCGGGTTTAGCGGGTGTTCACCTTGTATCCATGTTTCCATGCCGAAGAAATACCATTCAAACGGGTCTGATATCATCCATAGGGACTCGGTACTATTTGATCAGAATCTGTCCTTTGAAGAAGAGACTGTAGCAATCTTGGATATGCTGTTTAGGAAGTTGAGGTCAAAAGAGATAACTTCAATAAAGGTGCAAGGGAAGCACCGTCCAGTTGAGGAGGCTAGTTGGGAGACCATAGCTGACATGCGTATTAGATATCCCTAACTCTTTACTGATTCAGGTACTTTCCATTAGTTTCTTTTCCGTTCGAGGACGGACGCCTGTTTAAATGGTATCTGATGCAACAAGCTATTTGGTCATTTTAGTGATTTTACTCCTTTTTCCCTAAATTACCTTTCCTGTAGTCTCTTTTCTGTATTTATGACTTGTGGGCATGGGTGGCACGATTCTCGAGGAAATCGGGTTGGTTTTGGTTCGTTTTGAGTATTTTAGAGATTTCTAAGTTGAATAAGTGAAAAAGAGTTGACCAATAATTGACTTTTGGAGAATTACGTCTGGAATGGATTTCTAATAGTTTCGTTAGGTCCGGAATGTGATTTTTTACTTAGTTAAGCCTTTGGTTCGGGTCTCGAGGCATCCATTTGTATTTTGGGTCATTGGCTTGAAATGTTGGTTTTGGTTTGGTTGGAGTTGACTTGGGTCAACATCGGGTCAAGGCGACCTCTTTTGGGAAATCTGAGTGCGCTAGCGAATTCATAGTGTGTTTTATGATAAGTTTGCATGTTTGGTTTGTGTTCAGGGGATTCCGAATGAGTTTCGAGTGTCGGATTGAATTTGGTGAAAACCAGATATTTTTGGTTTTGGTGCAACCACACTTGCGAGCCATAGGTCGCACCTGCATGCCTACTTCTGCATGAGTAGGTTCGCAGGTGCGAGCTTAAGCAGGGCAGATGGGTTCACGCTCTTGAGCTGGTTGGTCCGCAAGCGCGTAGCCGGTTCTATGTGCTTTCCTCCGCTTCTGCAACATTTTGGGAGGGTTAGTGAATTCCGCATCTACGAATTATTTCCTACGATGCGAGGCCGCACCTGCGAGCCTCTGCTTGCTTCCACAGAAATCGCTGATAACATAACCCATTTAATATCTCTTTCCCCAAAGTCGAACCTATTATTCATTCACCCATTTTAGAAATTCTAGAGGTCGGTTTAGAGTGAATTCAAGTACCAAATTCAAGTTTCTTCTTGGGGATGATATTCTAAGCTCAATCTTAGTAATTACTAATGGTTTCTTTCATTGTTTATCTTTCTTTCCATTAATTGAAGGTAGAAAACTTAGGGTTTATATCCAATTTCTTAAGAGGGTGTATTGCTTGAGGTTAATGCTAAGATTTAGGCCTCTTGAAGATGTCTCGTGGATTTAGACTTACTAATCAATGGGTAAACTATTCCTAAGCTTGAATTTCCACTTCAATCCATGTTTCTTGATATGAGACTATTCCATAATTTGGGGCTTTTTGATAATTAATGAAATTGGAGGCACAATTGGGATTAGATTTCCATGAAACTTAGGATTTTGACTATTTAGATTATGGGAAGCATGTTTCTAATTTAAAGTTCTAGTTTTGCCCTTGTGGGCCCAGGGTCACTTTTTGGGATGTGTTTTGGGGTTCTGTTTAGAAGTATAGCAACATGGGTCTCCACAGATTCGTCTTTTAACATAGAATGTGTATTTGGTAGACTTTGATTGTTCTGAGGCTCTCTAAAAGGGCAAGGCGTTGGCTTGAGGTTTGTTGCACCTGTTCGGCTTCGTGGTAGGTTACGGTTTACCTTCTTAGACTCACTAGAGAATTTTATGTAGTAGATATTGGTAAGGGAAAGCATGATAGGCCTTCGGGCATGGTTTTGGTGATGAATCCACTAGGTTGGTATGGATGTTGTTATGTGGGCTTGTCGCCATGTTTGCTATATTTGTGATTGTTGGCTGAATCTATCCTGGTCAGTTGAGATCTCACTTATCTCATGGAAAGGGAAGAATAATATTATCAACTTGAGTTGTGATTTGTATTCTTAATATGCATATATTTATTCTATAATTTACGATGTTGTTGAGATTGATTCTATGCATGATTTGCCTTTCATTTTCATACATGACTTATATGCTAGTGAGAAAGTGATTGATAGCCTCTGAGGTCTTTGCCGAAGAGCGAGAATAATTGATAGCCATTGAGGTTTTTGCCGAAGAGCGAGAGTGATTGATAGCATCTGAGGTCTTTTCCGGAAAGCGAGATATATTGATAGCCCCCAAGGTATTTGCTTGAAAACGATGTGCTACATAGATTTTGAGGGTCCCCCGTGGATCATGGCTTTGAGGCATAGCCCTTAGCATGTGTGTACGGGAGTGGAGAGTTGGCTAGTGCATTACATACATTCATTCATTTACTCATGACTGCTTACTTAGTGATCTACATACTCATTCTAAATTGTAACCTGAAGTATTATTTCGTGACTGTACTTGATTGCCTTATCTGCTTTACTTGTTGATTTCTTCATCTTATATGCTTTATCCAATCGTCGTCGGCCTATGATTCCTACGAGTACTAGTGTTATACTACTCTTGCTGCACTTTTTGTTGAGTGCAGAGTTTGACCTAGGTTCTAGCTCGGGACTGGTCTCAAGGCTTTCTAGTCGAGAATTTAGGGTGAGCTACTGGCCGGACCTGCAGCCCTATATTCTCTTCTTCTGATATTTGTCTATCACCTATTCTACCGACAGTATTCCATTTCAATACTTGAGTTGTATTTCAATATTTCAAACTATGCATTTTCGATTTAGAAGCTCTTGTACAAGTTAAGACCAGGTTTTGGGATTGTAACTGTCTAAGTACTTCCGCATTTATTTTATATATATCATGCAAGACTCACTACAAGAAAGTACATAAATGGCAACAACTCTTTTGGCAAAAAAATCTTATAGTTGGCAAAATTCAATATTTGGCTACAACTTAGTTTTATTGTTGACATATATGATGAATCATTTAAAAATAAACTTCTTTTTTTGTTGCCAAACAATTTAATTTTGTTGCCATAGTATTGACTGTTGTTGCAAAAAATACGTTTGGCAACAACAAAAAGTTGTTGCACGTCGTTGCAATAACAGCCGATGGGAAAGTTTACGCAACAACAAAAAAAATGTTGTTGCCAAAATTACTTTTTGCAATAATAGTCTATCTATGGCAACAAAAAAAAAAAAATTGCTGCCAAATGTCCTCTTTCTTGTAGTTAGTATAATTTGGTATTTACTTCCGTGTGTCTTTCTTATAAATGAAAGCGATTAAGGGGATGGTTCGCCCACCAGGGGATAGCGTGGGTACCATCACAACTCACGAAATGGGTCGTGACAATATTACATCTATTTTTTCTTTTACTTATATTTAATGGGCAAAGGTTTGTAATGGCTAGGTGAGGATATTTGACTGAAAAGGGCTGAATATCATTGGGGGCTGGGCCCGACACTACGCATCTACGACTAACTGTGGCTGGGAGTAAATTACATCCATATTCACGAGTTATAATGTTCTCTAGCTCTCTTTTCAATCTTATTGCATGAACTTCTTAATGGAGTAGTTTTGCCGTGTAGGAACTTAATGATATTTAGTTCAGACTTTAATTTCTTGTCTTGATATTTATTGTGCATGGTTAAAGTATATTCATCAAGAACAATTTTATTGAGGGAAGTAATAGAGTCGATTATGGCTAAAGTGGATTGCCATAACTTATTTATTTGAGAGAAGAATCCGTTATAGGAGTAGTCTTCTATAACCCGGGTATTCGAGAGAAGAATTGCTTGTAGAAGCATGTTTACACCATTAGAAATTTCATGAGAAGATCTAACAATCCTAAAAAATGAACTATTGATCATTCAATTCACATAAACTTATACTTTGTTCTTTCATGCATAAATACTTACTCAAATCTTCGCTTAAATAATATTGATGTTATTTTACAAAATCATATGCTATATGACTCGGAATGTACACTAGTTATCGAAAAAAAATATGACAATAGTACATAGAATATATAATTGCGGATAACAGATGGTAAAACTCAAAGTAATACAGTTAAATTTAGAAAATATTGAAAAAGTCATAGTAAAATTAAAAATTACTTTTCTCAAATAATACTAGTGTCAATAAAATGAGAGGTAGTATTACTGTGCTATCCGACCCAAAAAAAATAGAAGTATTACTGTACTACTGTATAGGTTGATGGGAATCATGAACTATCGTGATGGTGATGGATAGCTTATACTCCCTCGGTCCCAAAATAAGTACTCCCCCGTTTCAATTAATGTGAACCTATTATTATTTGAGGAATCTATGAGGTGGTTCTTTGACCACATTTTTCTTACATTCTTTTAAATTATTTGAATTATAAATTATCATGACTTATATTACTTTTTATGTATTTTCTAAATATATAAATTTTATTCTTACAAACTTGAAAAATCTATGTAAAAAATTTACGGTCAAAGTGATAAAGTTTGACTCTCGTACTCCCAAAAGCGTCACATCAATTGAAATGGCGGGAGTATTATCTTAACAAAAAAATTATCCAAAATAAGTGTCACTTTAGGAAATTAAGATAAAATTTGGCAAGTGTTTCCAACTATACTCTTAGCACTAAAAAAATAGTCCCTTTAATATTGCTCAATTCTCAAAAAATATCTAATAAATAGGAGTAATTTATTAAACTCCACATTTTATTTATTGATTACTTAATGAGCGTGATTTTTGCTGAAGTGATATTATTTTGGGACGGAGGGAGTAGAAAATAATATATTTCTCAACTTCTAATGTATACTTTAAATAATGTAGTGTCCTCTTTTTACCATCCTTGGCCCCTCGAAATAACTAACTAATTAGTCTGTGATGTAAAGCAAACAATTTAAAGGAGTACAAAATAATATACTTTCTCAACTTCTAATGTAGATTTTAAATAATGTAATGTCCTCTTTTTACCATCTTTGGACCCTCGAAATAACTAACTAATTAGTCTGGTGATGTAAAGCAGACAATTTGAAGGACAACCAGGAATTTTCATGCATATTCAATTGGGCAAATGACATTTTTAGTCCTTGTGTCATTACTAAATTCCTATTTTGATCCTCGTATAATCCAATGTTCACAATTTAACCTTCAATTAAATAGCTGGTGCGATTTTAGTCCCTAAACTAACAGAAGCTTAACTGGATTAACTTCAAGTAAGGTAATTTTGTCCTTTCACTACCCAAAAATACCCAAAGAGAAAAAAAAAGGTGCTTCTTCCACCATCACTTTGAACTTTGAAGCACTGTCTAGAGAATCGGAGGAAGCAAATTCTTTGCCGCAGTTGAGGATTCACTTCCGAGAAGCTGGTGGAGGTTTGAGGATGGAACGTACTGCTTGTTATCTTCTTTTCTTCATATTGTTCTTCAATTTCACATATTTATGCTCTGGGTTTGTCTTTCTTTTGTAGTATTTTCAAATCACCTTGAAATACTACATTTTTTACCGAGTTCGCTTGCATCGGAAATCTCTCTTTTTGGACATTAATCACTATTCAATTCAATTTTTCTTACGTAATTGACATTCAATTTCTGTTTATTAAATACTGATGATATATAAGACAGATGAATTGGAAAAAAAATTAAATCGATTGATGTTAAGGAAAGGGAATACACTTTTATACTACTTGTTAGTTTAATAATTTATATGCGGTTTCACCATACCCGAGAAAACATGTCTTTCAAAGTTATCTAATGTTTGTTTTCGAAATACACTAGTGGTACCTCAATTTCTAACTCATCTGTTAAGCCTCCTTTCATAAATACCAGTTGCTTGTTGAGATAGAGCTCGGAAGGGAGTGCGCTCTCTCTCTCTCTCTCTCTCTGTGTCATGGTCAAGTGGTCATGGTGAATGGAAACTTCACTTATGGTTGCATTGCAGACATTTGCGGGTCTCTTGTTATTTTTGTTTGTTTTTGCTTTTTCAAGCTCTGAAATATGATGGTATGAGGTGGACTTTTTAGTAATTGCGGGTATAAAATTTAACGTTTGTTAGTCAAAGGGACTAAAATCACGCATGTGGTATAATTAATGGTTAAATGCCACAGGAACCAAAAGCAGAATAAAGCAATAACTCAGGAAAAAAAGCTATTTTCACCATTCAATCTTATGTAATTTATAATAATATTAGCCCTAACTCAATCACAAAAATTATCTGATAAAAAAATAATTGTTCAAGACCATATAAGGAGTCCATAAACTCATCCCACAAACGATGTGGGACTCCAACAAACCTGTCAAAGAGTGAGGTTGATATGATGGGGAAAATTAGAGTTAGTGCAAGTGTGCAACTTGCAAGCCTACTTTATTTGACTACGCCATCAAAATTCTGATCGAGTATTATAAAATTTGTCAGGAGTGTCAAGCTATATCAATTTCCAATACTTATAGAAAATATTAAAATGCAGTACTTCCGTTTGATTGCTGCAACCTTTGGTTTGTCGAGATGGAAATTATGATTGCAATATCATAGGCAAACATTTTCCATGCCTAAAACTGGCCAAAAAGTGCCAATCACGATTCGTCATAATGACAATGTTGGCTTGAAGATTTTGACTCCTTTTCTCTTACTTACTAAAAGCATTTATATTTGGAGGCTCTTCACTGAAAGTAATACTTCTTGCCATTGAAGTAAAGCTAATTCCTCAACAGTAAGAGCCGAATTTGTGTCCTTCATTACCCCAGACAATCCCTCCTCCGTTGCTTGTTCAAAAAAAAAATGATAATGTTCATTCTTTTTCAAAAGTTTGGAAAATTGAAAGGAAAAAATTATTCCCTCTGTTCCAATTTATGTGATAAACTTTTCTTTTTAGTCTATTAAAAAAAGAATGATGTATATTTTTATATTTAGAAATAATTTGATTTTAAACTTCCTCTTTTACCCTTAAAGAAATGATTTAGGGCCACACAAATATCTATGACTTGTTTTAGATCACAAATTTCAAAAGTTTTTCTTTCTTTCTTAAACTCCGTGAGTAGTCAAACTATATTGCATAAATTGGGACGGAGGGAGTACTAAATATACAAGAAAAGAGGGCCATTGAAACAAAAGAAGATTCAATTATTTTGACTAGATCCTGCTACAAGATAAATCTAAAAGATTTTTTTTGACTCTCATCAGCAAATTCAAGCATAGTTGTAGTAAAAATTTTAATTCATTTGATTCAGTCTAGAATTCCATTGTGTATGTACTCTCTTGTTGTTAAGGCATATTTAGGAGGCATGTTCATATGTCCTTTTCCTCATAATCATAGGAGCGCCTTGGAATATATTAAAAATGGCCCCAAGAAAGACAAAACATGAAAGATTTTAGGAATATACACTTAGGATAGCTGCCTTTTCTTGTAACAAGAGAGTTGAACATTTCACCTCCGTTGCCTCCAAGAAAAAAGTAAACAACATGAAAAAACAGAACTGTTGCCACAGAGCGCCTTTAATGAGGAAAAAAGAAGGGGATTTGGTACTGGTTATAGGGGCAATAAAAGTAACTTCAGGTGTTACCAATGATAGGAAAACCAGAGGACAAGATTCTATTCCAACATTTTAGTCATGGACATCGATTGGTGTACAGCAATAAGTTTCCTTCCAAAGGAAATACAATTTGTTCTGGCTGTAAACTCACTATATTGCCTGCTAAATTCTACTACCAATGTGAAACCTGCTCATTTTTCCTTCATAATGTATGCTTCAACATGCCCAAGAATTTGCAGCATCTAGTGGATCCAATCCATCATCTCACTCTACTAGCCACACCTTCTTCTTCGATTCATTACTCCACCAAATGTAAGGGGTGTGGAAAAGGAATCGCCGGCTTTTCTTACGCTTGTACAAAATGTTCTAGTTATTTTCACACACTATGCTTAGCGTTACCTCTTTCAATGGAACTGACATCCCACTGCCATAAACTGGACTTAGAATTCTATCCTCCCTATGATTTCGAATGCGACTTATGCAAAGAGCCTAGCTATAAAGGGTGGCTATACCAATGTAGCTCTTGTGAATTTGATGCTCACATTTCCTGTGCTATTACACATAAAGGAGCAGATATTGAAAATCACTGTGAGTCAGTTTTTCAGAGCAAATCATCTGATCAGCTCCAAAGCAAAACAGGAACTGGTAATAAATGCCACGAGTTGATGGAATTACTAATAATATACATGAAGGGAACAGAGGCAAGTGTTAGTGAAGAAAGTTTCCAAGATCAACTTGAGCATCCAGCCCAACAAACCCCGAGTTACCAATTCAGTGATGGCTGCTTTTCCATTGATCTTGCAAAGTCACAGCTGATAAACGAAGAACAGACTGGATCACAGATGAGAAAAGAAACAGTGGAAATTCCACGAAATAAAGAGAAACAGAATGTTGCCTACATTACTTTGCCAAAAGGGGTTAATTTACCTTCCTCAAATGGGATTGGTTCTGAAGTTTGGATGGGATTAGGCAGGGAAATGGAGAAGGCTTACCAAACCAACGACTCTAACAAAGTAAGAATTATCCTTTTATGGTTAACAAATTTGTCTAAGATTCTTGAGTTAATTTAAATCTTTTCCATTGTTTGCAGGAACGTTTGAGGAGTTCATGTTGTCCGGACTTCCTTAAAAGTTTGTTTTGTCTAAAGAAGTGAAAAGGCTAAACTTGAAGCTACAAGGCTAAACTTGAAGCTACATTTATAATATTCTTAATATAAATGTTTTTATTCGATGAACTAACTTTATCAAGTCTGATTGTTCTTGAAGGTTTACGCATAACACATTAAGCTAAGCTAATTAGATAGTGTGTAAATCATGAAATGAGAAGTTACGTGTTTTTCGTGTAGCGGAAGCGGAAATCTGAAGTGAACTGCGGCTGGAATTACTGACCGATGGTGGTTGTCACGGTATGTCGGAGCAACCCCCTATACCACAGTCTAAAGCCTAATTTTTTATTGTAGAGAAGAATAGAGCGCAGAGAAACATTGCGTAAACATATCTTTTATAGTACACCGTAAGTGTACTTATATAGGAAATATTATGATTAACTGTAATTACCCTTATGGGCCTTAAGCACCCCTTATCGGTGGACCGAAATTTCCTACATCTCCCACTCGGACATAATGCAACCAGCATACTGTGAGAGTTTAGTGTTATACATCTGTTAGGAGTATATAGCCTTTCGTCGAGTGCAACCCTGCAAGTAGATCATAAAGTATGTAGTACCCCAGATTATATGTACATTTGATATATTCTCAAAATCTCATAGTATATCATTATTTCTGTATTCACAATTATAACTCATAAGTTATTCTTGGTGCATCATTATTTCTTGTATTCACAATTATAACTCATAAATTATTATTGGTGCACCAGTGAACACAAACTAATGAGATTCCATCAATGATCTTCCTCTTTTCACGATCCCCTTATCATTAGCTTAACTGTTATTCTAGCTATGCTTTGCCAGAACCAATCTATGTAAATGGTCTTTTGGAAGCACACTAAGATAACTAACGTCAAACTAAGTCTCAAGTATCTGATCAGATTCACAAACGGCACAAATCTTGAGCCACCACAAAGGCTCTAGGTCTCAACAATAATAAATTGAGAATGGGCTTATGTTAACCCAATTAGTCGACATTAGCACACATGGTATGAAACATGTGCTACAACATTTTCTCGTTTCCCAGGGAGCATGTGTCTTTATCTCGTAAAGATTGTTGTACAAATGATATTTAGACACCATAAGTATCTAAATTTGAGCTCCTTGATCTAAAATATCATTTTTAACTCACATATGGCTCACTAAGTAGACTAGGCGAACGTTTTTCAACTTAACGACTTTCTATCACTATTTATGTGAAGTTCATGATTTTAAGTTGATAGCTCTCAAATCATCCATTTGATATTTTTTCTTAAAACTCAGTCGCATCTCCACTCATCATTAAGATAAGGAGGCGGTTACTTGTGTGAGAAGGTCAACCTCTTATCTACCCGACATACTTATCACAAAACAAATGAATAAAGAATGTCACATTCAACAATAAAATATGTATGTATCTAAATCAACTTTATGATAGATTAAAGAACACTAGTTTTGTGAACATGAGAAAATAAAGAACAAAAATGAAGTATCTTAGAATCTCCGCAAGCCTTGAGGCGTGATGTGTCTCACAAATGCATCTCTAGACAAAGGCTTGGTCAACAGACTTACTAACATATCTCTTATAGACACACACTTCACGTTCACCACTTTGTGTCTAACCATGTCTCTCAAATAGTTATACTTGATAACTATGTGTTTGGTTTTACAATGAAATTTAGGGTCCTTGGTAGAGGAAATTGCAGCCTCACTGTCACAGTAGACTAACATTAGTTCAGTATCTTCTGCGATATCCAACAAGTGTTCCCAGAATTTTTTCAACCAAACAGCTTCTTGTGTTGCTAATACAGGAGCCAAGTATTCGTCTTCCAACATAGATAGTGATATACATGATTGTTTCTTACTACTCCATGATATGGCGTCATCACTGAGTAAGAAAACATATCCTGAGGTAGACTGCCTCTCATCTAGATCTCTTCCATGATCAGCATCACTTTATCCAACTAATCACAGATCATTGTCGCCTTGATAACAAAGCAGATAATCAGCAATTCCCTTCAGATATCTCATGATTCTCTTTACTTGTCACGACCCGACTAGGGCCATGACGGGCACCCGGGACTAACCACCGAGCACCGCTCATTCTATTACTCATTCATACACATCATGCATTCATTTATTAATCTCATGCTTATAATCGTAGAAGAACAATTTCTACTTGAAACATATCTACCTTATATACATAAGCCCTTCGGCTATTAAAATAATATTTATACATACGATGAGAAACTGTGAGACCATACTACCCACACATACGTATCTACGAGCCTCTACTAGAGTACTAGACATATAGACGGGACAGGACCCCATCATGCCCAAAACATATATATATACATCAAAAGAATAAGTCAACGGCACCTCCGGAATAATGGGGTGCTCTTAGTCAGCTAATAGCTCCTACGAGTCTGGATCACCTCCCTGTTTACCTGTGGGCATGAACACAGCGTCCAAAAAAAACGGACGTCAGTACGAACATTGTACTGAGTATGTAAGGCATAAACAATAATAATACATCAATGAAATAAGGGAGCATCAAATAAGGAGCAACCTGTAACTGACTGTCAATTATAAAAGAAATAATGCATGCTGGCTTACTTCATAATCATAATCACATCATGTATGCATATATGTATAAGTTGCCCGACCATATAGGTACGGTGTGATAATCATTAGCCTGTGTCCAGGCCTCCCGTGTCCGGGGTACCATCTCATGCCGCCCACTAGTGGTGTCTGCCCAAGTCATCTAGACATGGTGTATACGCTGCCCGCCTTCGTGGTGTCTGCCCGGCCATATAGGCGCGGTGTAATATCATCATCATATACTCATCATAATGCATGCATAAAAACTCAAGGACAACTATACTTTATCGGGGTGACATAAGGTCGTGAACCCCCGATTCCATTATGGAGCATTCATAAACATTCTGCCTCACCTTGAAGGAATTAGCATATAAGGTGAGTGTACAATGAACAATATCAATGGATTATAGATAGCATTATTAGCTTTATAGGAACATCATATCATGGACTCTAGAATCTTTAGACTTAAGCTCATCATCATCATTATCGTGCTCATAATGTATCTCTTATCTCATATGGCTATTCATGAACATAGACTCTTAGTTTTTCGAAGTGTAGGAAATTCAAGGAGAAGGAGGAAAATCATGCCATAAGATTCATGCCTTAGAAAGAAAGGACTAGCCTCACATACCTTTTTCGTTTAACTATTCTATCGCTTGCTCGTTCTCCTTCAATGCCCACGTTTCTACCTTCAAGAGAATTCGCATTAACATTAGCTAAACGATTATAAGAATGGCTTACTAAAGCTAGAGAAAATTGGGCAGCATTTCCTTTGTTTATACAACTTCTCCCCCTATTCCATATCAACTCCCAAACATCATAATAACATTCACAATATTATAGGCAACAATCATCATTCATCTACATTATCCACCTTTCTCAATTTCACTTCAATTTCCCCATAATCATGGTCATAATTCACTATTACGTTCTCTCACGTATAATGCTCATTCCATGTTCTAAATGTCATTCATAACCTATTTACAATCACAACATATCAATAATCATGACTCAATCCAAGCTTTTATTCAAAAATGACACTATTCCCACATTCATGACCCATTTTTCCATATGCTTCCACAATCCAAGTGTTTCAACTCTCAATACCTTAAACAACATGAAAATACCATAAAATTTACCTTAGATAGTGTAGGAATAAGTCTTGATTGGAAATACCCTTCTTGCACCAAAACCCTAATTCACTTCCAATGGGATTTCTTGGCTTGGATGAACTCTAATGAATTTCATACACTTGATTTTGTTGGTTTGATGAAGTTGATCATCAATTTCTCTTAGGTTCTTGTGGATGAAGAGTGGAGAGGGTTCTAGAGTGTTCTAGAGAGAAGGGGTGTGAAAATGAAATGAATTAATGAACTTGGGTCCCTTTTTAATAACTAAAAATCTGATCCGTCGAGAAAATATACGGACACTTATACGGTCAGTATAAACTTATACGGTCCGTATAAGTGACCGTGAAATCACCTCATTATCATCTCAATTCTGTGACCATTATACGGCATATTATACGGTCCGTATAAGTGACTGTATAATCTCACCAGTGAGGGACCTTCACTGTGACGATTCTGCGGACCATTATACGGACCGTATAACATTATACGGACCGTATAATCATCCGTATAACCCATCTTTTCTCTAATCTTGTTCTCGTCACTTCGTTTGATCTCCAATCCTTATGGAACCTTCTTAACACTTGTTTAGCACTTCATTAACAATCTAAGGGACGTTATGACTCTTCTCTAAAACATCATTAAGTCATCGTTAACTTGTTATTCGTAAGTTCCTTTTTGATATCTATCGTACGCCTTGCCTTCTCTTGGCAAACTTTCTTCTCTTACCTCGAATGTCTTTGAAATCCCATTTAGAATCATCAAATGTTATTTTTTACTTATCAAAACATCGTATACATCGTGCCCTTCGTTAGTCTAGTTACTGTACGTTAACAAAAATTTCCGGGGTGTAACATTACTGCTTGCCAAGGTGCAAAACCTGGGTCGGTTTGATATTTACTCACCAAGCCAACTGCTTGACAAATATCAGGTCTAGTACACACCATATCATACATTAGACTTCCAACTGCGCTCCTATAAAGAACTCAACTCATTTTTGCTGTCTCTTCAAGAGTCTTAGGACACATTTGACTACCCAAGGCATGACCTTTATTGATAGGAGTATCAACAGGGCTACTATTTTGCTTATTGAAACATTCAAGAACCTTTCAATGTAATTCTCTTGGGAGAGATACAATAGTGTCTTTGGACGATCTCTTGATATCTTAACTCCAAGAATATATGTAGCTTCACCCATATCTTTCATCTCAAATAGGGATGATAACCATGACTTTATCTATGTTATGAACCTTATCATTTCCGGCTATAAGTATGCCATCTCCATACAATGTTAGAATCACAAGCTTGTTTCTTGATCTTTTGGTATAAACGCAATGGTCTTTATTCATCATGGTGAAACCTTTGGATACGACAACATTATGAAAACGTATATACCATTGCCTTGAAAATTGTTTGAGGCCATAAATAGAATTCAATAGTCTACAAATCATTTGTTTGTGGCCCTTTTTGTCACGACCTATTTTGCCTAAGTCGTGCGGACACTTACCTTTCCACCTCGGTAAGCGAACCCTCAACCCAACAATGAATAAATACATAAAAGAATGAAATTAACCAACGAAATAGAATAAATATGTAGTCTCACGAATATGTATATAAGTAGTAGAAAAGTGCGGAATGACGATAAACACCCCTAGGGTCTAGTCTGAATAACACAAAACCATCTAAAGGGAAATAATAAAATTTGGAATACTAATACGTAAAGTGTCTATGTCTCTAAATAGAATAGGACATAAAGATAGAAAGTCTTCAAGGCAGCGGACGACCATGCTCACCCTGGAAACTCAAGAGAAAGCTGAAGCGACGATCAGCCACGCGTCATGGAAGTGGATCCGTCCTGATACTCTGCATTTATAAAAGAATGCAGCAAGTGCAGGTCAATACAAACAACAGTACTGGAGGGCATCATCGGCTGACTAAGCATAGCTAACATAATTCAGATAATAAAGCAGATAAACAAATAAACCAGCAAGTATAAGCCAATACAATCAATTCCAATATCCGTCATCACCTATGAAAAGCATCTAATCCCAAATGTGCCAAGTCTGAATATATCCTGTTACACCTCGAAAATTTCTGTTTAGCGTACAGTGAGTAGACGAGCGAGGGGTATGATGTATATGAGGTTTGGGAAAGTAAGAGATAGTAATTGATGATGCTAATTAAGACTTCCAAAGACATACGAACTAAGGAAAGAAAGTTGCTAAGGAAAGTGAGTTATAAGTGAATGTATCGGATAAGAATCACGAGTATTAAGTTAATGATGTCTTAATGACCCTTTGAGGAAGAGTTATAACGTCCCTTAGAATGGTATTGAAGTAAGGAACAAGTGTTAAGAAGGTTCCATAAGGATCGGAGATCAAACGAGTCGACGAAGCAACTCTCGAAAAACTGGCAAACATACGGCCAGACATATCGCGTATAAGATCTACGGACCGTATGTCCAGCCGTAGATCCAGCCCAGCAAGTCATGATTCACTGGACCAAATATACGGTTCAACATACGGTCAGTAGATTTTATACGGACCGTATGTTGGTCCGTATATCTTGGTCGGGCTGAAGTGTATTTTATATAAGGGACCATTTTTCATTTCCATTTCATTTCCCACTTCACCTCCACACTTCAAGAAAGCTCTAGAACACTCGAAACACTTCATCCATGAGAAAATAATAGAAATCAAGGATCAACAACAAGAAATCAAGAGAATCAAGTGAAGGAAACCCATTAGAAGTCATCCAAATCAAGAAAACCCAAGAGAGATGAAATAGGATTTTGGTGCAAGAAGTGTAATACCATCCAAAGCTTGTTCCTCTATTATTTAAGGTAAGTTTCATGACCTATTCATGTTGATTGAAGTATTATTAAGTTGAAACACATGGATTGTAGAAGTGTATAGCAAATGGGTCATCAAATGTGTGAATAGTATTGTTAGTGAGTAGTAGTTGAATTGAATCATGAAAATGATTGTGTTAATGTTACAAATGCGTTATAAATGACTTATAGAACATGAAATAAGCATTGGATATGGAAGAATACGATGATGGACTTTTAGTCATGAATATGGAGAATTGAAGTAGAATTGTGAAATGCGAATTATGTAAATGAATGACGATTGTTGTTAGTGATATTATGATTGTCGTTATGAATGTTGGGAGTTGATACGGAATATGGAGGAAAGTAGTGTAAACAAAGGAAATGCTGCCCAAATTTCTCTAGCTTTAATAAGTACGTTTTCATGATTATTTAGCTAATGACGACACGAATTCCATTGAAGGTATAAACAAGTGCACTCAAGGAGAACGAGCAAACGATAGAATAGTAAACGACAAAGGTATGTGAGGCTAATCCCTTCCTTCTAAGGCATGAGTCCATATGGCATGAATTTACTCTTTCATTACAAATGTCCCATCTTCAAGAAGGCTACGAGTCATTATCCACGAATAGCCATACGAGATAAGAAATATGCTACGATTATGATAATGACAACGATGAGCTTAAGTCTAGAGATGCTATAGCTTATGATATGATGTTCCAACTAAGCTCAGGAACCTATACGTAACCCATCGATGTTGATCATGGTATACACTCACCTTATGCTTATTCTTTCAAGGTGAGGCAGAATACTTACGAATGCTCCATAATGAAGTCGGGGGTTCACGACCTTATGTCACCCCGACATGACTATACTTGCTTCCAAGTTCTAACGAATGAATTGATGATATATGTATGATGATATTAACTTATGATAAAACTGTGATATGCCTATGAAATGAATGATAGCGATGACTATGATGATGTATAATGTACGATGGTAAATGCATGCTATGTATGATGATATGATTCCACCGCGCCTAGATGGCCGGGCATGTCACCGCTAAGGCAGGCTGCATACGATTCCACCGCGCCTAGATGGTCGGGCATGTCACCGCTAAGGCGGGCTGCTATGATTCTACCGAGCCTAGAGGGCCGGGCATGACACCACTAGTGGGCGGCATATGATGGTTACCCAGACGCGGGTTAACAACATGATGATGTATGATTGATGTGACGATGCATGTATGGCATGATGATGTATATGTGATATGATAAGGCATACGCTATGGTAATGTATATGACATGCTTATGTATGATGAATGTATACGAAATGTATCTATGATTATAAGAGTACGCAGGTTGTATCTCCATCTCATGATTTACGATATTCCTATTATGCTTATTTCATTCCTGCCTTACATACTCAGTACAATGTTCGTACTGACGTCCGTTTTCTTTGGACGCTGTGTTCATGCCCACAGGTAGGCAAGGAGACGGTGCCGATCTATAGGAGCTAGTAGCAGACGTGTGAGCACTCCATTGTCCGGAGGTGCCATTGATTATTCTTTTGGTATATATATATATATATATATATATATATATATATATATATATATATATATTCTCATGATTGGGCACGACGGGGTCCTGTCCCGTCCATATGTCTATTACTCCAGTAGAGGCTCGTAGATACGCATGTGTGGGTAGTATGGTCCCATGGTTTACATGTATATGTATGTGTATATATGCATATCATTTTGATAGCCGAAGGGCTTATGTTTATAAAAGTAATTACGTTTCCTATGATGATATATTTTTTCTGAAATTGAGCAAGTATTATGAATGAGAGCATATAGATAACGAAATGAGTGGTGTTCGGTGGTTAGCCCCGGATGCCCGTCGCGGCCCGTAGTTCGGGTCGTGACATATCCAATCCAATCCAACATCACAATACAACACCAAACATCTCAAATCAAGTCAGAATGCAATGCAATGCAATAATGGTATAAATGCAATGCAATGCCATGCAAATGCGGTGTACACATGTACTCCGGACGAAAATATCGACATCCTAGTAGCACAACCCAGTGTGACTCACAAAGTTTAAGTGTCACCTCTCCCGGATCTTTTCCCAACAGATAAACGGTACCCTAAATCTTTACCCACGGGGGGTTCTCACCAACACCATTATGGGGGACCCTTGGTGTCAGGACTCGAATAGGGCCATGACGGGTACCCGGGGCTAACCACCGAGCACCACTCATTCTATTACTCATTATAAACATCAAGCATTTATTCGTTAATCTTATACTCAAATCATAGTAAAACCCTTTCTTTCACTTCGAAACATAATTACCATTATTTACATAAGCCATTCGGCTATCAAAATAATACATACATATACATACGATGAGAAACTGTGAGACCATACTACCCACACATACGTATCTACGAGCCTCTACTAGAGTACTAGACATATGGACGGGACAGGACCCCGCCGTGCCCAAAATACATATACACGAACAATAAGCAATGGCACCTCCGGAATAATGGAGTGCTCCCAAGGTCGCTAATGGGCCTCCTACGAGCTGATCTCCTCCCTGTTTACCTGTGGGCATGAACACAGCGTCCAAAGAAAACGGACGTCAGTACGAACATTGTACTGAGTATGTAAGGCGTGAATAAAATAAACATACTAGAGAAATCATAAGACCTGAGATGAGGATACCACCTGCTTGACTTTTAAGAGTAAGTGCATTTTCATCATATCACATATACCATGAAATCACATATATCATTATCTCACGTTTATCATATCACATATGTCCTCATCGTTAACCCGCGTCCGGGAACCATCATACGCCGCCCACTAGTGGTGGTCATGTCCGCCCTCTGGCACGTGTTACTGCATACGCAGCCCACTAAAATGTGATCATGTCCGGCCATTCGGTGCACGGCGGGAACCATATGTACCGCCCTAGCGGTGACATGTCCGGCCATCTAGGCGCGGTGGAACCATATTATCACATATATCTCATAACTTATCATGAACTCTTCATATAGCATGCATTAGAATTTAAAGACAATCTAAGAAAATCGTATCATATTAGTAGCATGAACTTCAAAAAAAAATTATCGTACGATAGGCTTATAATCCCTCACTTAGGCCCATCATTACCATTATCGTATTTATGGCATATCTCTTACCTTTATCTCATATGAAATCCTCTATGAACATAGACTCGTAATTTTTTCGGAACATTTGTCACAGGATACGCATTAGAATTTTTAGACAATCTATAACAATATCACATAAGGTCGAGAACCCCCGATTACACTATGGAGTAATCATAATCATCATATCTCACCTTGAAGGGACTAACGTCATAAGGTGGGTCTAGCAACAATGAATAATAACAAGGAATCGTATGAAGGTCATTAGCTTTGTAGAAACATTATATCATGAGCTTTAGGGTCTGTAGACTTGGGCTCATCATCATATTCATAACATACCTCTTAACTTTTATCTCAGGAGAGCTATTTATAACGTAGACTCATCATTTCCGATACATACATATATGTAGAGAAGTCATAGAAAGATAGGAAGATTCATACCATGAGTCATGCCTTAGAAAGAAGTGGGACTAGCCCGACATACCTTTGTCGTTTAACTATTCTATTGCTTGCTCGTTCTCCTTTAATGCTCACGTCTTTACCTTCAAGAGAATTCGCATTAACATTAGCTAAGCGATTATAAGAACGTGCTTACTAAAGCTGGAGAAAATTGGGCAGCATTTCCTTTGTTTATACGACTTCCTCCATATTCCGTATCAACTCCCAAACATTCATAACAACAATCACAATATCATAAACAACAATCACCATTCATTTGCATTATCCGCATTTCACAATTTCACTTCAAATTCTCCATAATCACGGTCATAGTTCACTATCACGTTCTTTCACATATAATACTCATTCCATGTTCTAAATGTCATTCATAACATATTCATAATCACAACATATCAATATCCACAATTCAATCCAAGCTTCTATTCAAAAATGACACTATTGCCATATTTATGACCCATTTCCTATTTCCTTCTATAATCCAAGTGTTTCAACTTTTCAATACTTCAAACAACATAAAAAGATCATGAAACTAACCTTAGATAATGGTAGATTAAGCCTTGAGTGGAAATACTCTTCTTGCACCAAAACCCTAGTTCACTTCCCTTGGAATTTCTTGGCTTGGATGAACTTTAATGTGTCTCCTACACTTGATCTTTGTTGGTTTGATGAAGTTGATCATCAATTTCTTGGGTTCTTGTAGATGGAGTGTGAGGAGTTCTAGAGGTTTCTTGAGGTGTGGAGAGTGTCACGACCCGAACTACGGGTCGCTGGATTTTATCCTGCTAACCACCGAACACCACTCATTCTGTTACCTATATGCTCTCATTCATAATACTTGCTCAATTTCATGAAAATATATATAATCATTGGGAATGTAATTACTTTTATAAACATAAGCCCTTCGGCTATCAAAATAATATACATAACCATGGGACCATACTACCCACACATGTGTATCTACGAGCCACTACTAGAGTACCAGACATATGGACGGGACAGGACCCCGTCGTGCCCAATCATGAGAGTATATACATATATGTACCAAAAGAATAATTAATGGCACCTCCGGACAATGGAGTGCGCACAAGTCAGCTACTAGCTCCTATAGATCGGCACCGTCTCCTTGCCTACCGCGGGCATGAACACAAGTCCAAAGAAAAAAATGACGGCGTACGAACATTGTACTGAGTATGTAAGGCAGGAATGAAATAAGCATAATAGGAATATCGTAAATCATGAGATGGAGATACAACCTGCGTCCTCTCTTAAGCATCATTACATGTCATATACATTCGTTATACATAAGCATATCATTTACATTATCATAACGTGTACTTTATCATATCACATATTCAACATCATACCATACATGTATCGTCGTATTAATCATACATCATCATGTCGGTAACCTGCGTCCGGGTGCCCATCATATGCCGCCCACTAGTGGTGTCATGCCCGGCCCTCTAGGCTCGGTAGAATCATAGCAGCCCGCCTTAGCGGTGACATGCCCGGCCATCTAGGCACGGTAGAATCGTAAAGAGCCCGCCTTAGCGGTGACATGCCCGGCCATCTAGGCACGGTAGAATCCTACGCAGCCCGCTTTAGTGGTGACATGCCCGGCCATCTAGGCACGGTAGAATCGTACGCAGCCCGCCTTAGCGGTGACATGCCCGGCCAAGTAGGCGCGGTGGAACCACATCGTCATACATAGCATGCACTCATCATCGTACATTATACATCATCATTTCATGCATTGGAACTTGGAAGCAAGTATAGTCATGTCGGGGTGACATAAGGTCGTGGACCCCCGATTTTATTATGGAGCATTCGTAAACATTCCACCTCACCTTGGAAGAATGGGCATAAGGTGAGTGTATACAATGGTCAACATCAATGAACTATGGATAGCTTCATTAGCTTAATAGGAGCATTATATCATAGACTATAGCATCTCTAGACTTAGCTTGTTATTATCGTTATCATACTCGTAGCATATCTCTTATCTCGTGTGTCTATTCATGAACAAGGGCTCATAGTCTTCTTGAAGATGGAACATTCATAAGAAAGAGGAAATTCATGCCATAGGACTCATGCCTTATAAAGAAAGGATTAGCCTCACATACCTTTGTCTTTTAGCTATTCTATCGCTTGCTCGTTCTCCTTTAGTGCACTCGTTTATACCTTCAATGGAATTCGTGTCGTCATTAGCTAAACAATCATGAAAACGTACTTCCTAGAGCTAGAGAAATTTGGGAAGCATTTCCTTTGTTTCTACTACTTTCCACCATATTCCATATCAACTCCCAACATTCATAACAATCATCACAATATCGCTAACAACAATCGTCATTCATTTACATAATTGGCATTTCACAATTCTACTTCAATTCTCCATATTCATGAATAAAAGTCCATCGTCGTATTCTTTCATATCCAATATTTATTTCATGTTCTATAGGTCATTTATAATGCATTCATAACATTAACATATCCATTTCCATGATTCAATTCAACTACAACTCACTAGTAATACTATTCACACATTTGATGACCCATTTGCTATACACTTCTACAATCCATGTGTTTCAACTTACAAATACTTCAAACAACATGTAAATATCACGAAACTTACCTTAGATGATGGAGGAATAAGCTTGGAATGGTGATTCACCCTTAGCACCAAAACCCTAGTTTATCTCTCTTGGGATTTCTTGACTTGGATGACTTTTAATGGGTTTCCTGCACTTGATTCACCTTAATTCTTGTTGTTGATCCTTGATTTCTCTTGTTTTCTTATGGATGAAGTGGGTGGAATGTTCTAGATCTTTCTTGAATGGTGGAGGTATGAGATGAAATGAAATGGGAATGAAAAATGGTCCCTTATATAAAAATGAACTTCAGTCCCGATTGAGATATACGGACCAACATACGGTCCGTATAAAATCTACTGACCGTATGTTGGACCTTATATTTGGTCCAAAGAGAATATGTTATTCGGGCTGATCTACGGCCGGACATACGGTCCGTAGATTTTGTACGGCCAGTATGTCTGGCCGTATGTTTGCCCAGTTTTTCGAGAGTTGTTTCGTCGACTCGTTTGGCCTCCGATCCTTATGGAACCTTCTTAACACTTGTTCCTTACTTTAATACCATTCTAAGGGACGTTATAACTCTTCCTCAAAGGGTTATTAAGACATCATTAACTTAATACTCGTAATTCTCATCCGATACTCAACATATGACTCGCTTCTCTTAACAACTTTCTTTCCTTAACTCGTATGTCTTTGGAAATCTTAATTAGCATCATCAATTACTATCTCTTGCTTATCCCAAACCTCGTATACGTCATGTACTTCGTGAGTCTACTCACTGTACGCTAACGGGGAATTTCCTAAGGTATAACAGAGAGTGTTGGAGAGAAAATGAGAAATGAGAGAAATAAACTTGGGTCCCCTATTTAAACTTAAAAATTATCCCGACCAAGTTATACGGCACACATACGGTCCGTATAACTTATACGGTCCGTATGTGTGACCGTATAATGGTTCCAAAGAAGACCCCACCGGGCAAGTTATACGGTCGTATATATGGGCCGTATCTTTTATACGGTCCGTATAAAGGACCGTACAATCTACAACTTCCCGAAACTTGTTCTTGTCAACCCGTTTGATCTCCAATCCTTATGGAACCTTCTTAACACTTGTTTAACACTTCATTAACAATCTAAGGGACGTTATAGCCCTTCTCCAAAATTTCATTATGTTATATCCCGTATTTTGAACAACGGGACAATATGAGTGAATTACGATAAGTTAGGGACAAGACTATTCCGGGATACGAAGTGGAGATTTTTATTTGTTTGAAAAGCATAAGTTGTGTATGACTTTATTGGTATGGAAATATTAAGAAAAAATTTGGGGTCAAATTCTATTTTTGGAAAGTATTTATTCATGAAAAAGGAACAAAAAAATAAGGGACCATGTGGCCGGCCACCTTGGTGTGGGCCATGGACACATGGATGACCAATATGTGAAATTAAAAAGATGACTTAGTCATCTTGTTTCTCATTCAACACTTAAGAAAACTCAAGAAAAATCAATAAGCTTTGAGGAGGAGAAAAAGGGCCATATTCGGCCATAGACCAAGAAATTAAAGACCAAGAATTGATCAAGAAAAAATTGTTTCTTCAAGCAAACTTACTAATCGAGGTTGCTTATTAACGTGGAGAGTTGTTTAAGCGATAGACTACTCGTTTTCATTATTCACCACCCTAGCTAGGTTGTAAAGTTGAAGAAGAAAGGTAAGGTTTAATCTTGTTTTTATGTGTTATGGATGGTTTATATGTGTTGTAGTATGCTAAAATGGATGAAATTCATGAAAACTTTGCATGTGAAGTTGGGCCGTGTGCATGGTGTTTGGCCGTGAATGTGTGTGTTGTGCTAAAAGCAAGTGAATTAATTCTAGTTAGCATGTCTTGATTGTTGTAGTGTGAAGAAAAGAATGAAAATCATGAAGTTGGTAGAGTGGGGTGTTGGCCGAATAGGGTCCCCCTTGTGTAGTTGAGAATGAACAAATTGTTGTTAATATTTTAGTTATCGTCGTTATGGATTCTATGATGAAAAATGCAAGTTTAGTGATTCAAATGGATGTTGTATGGTTATGGACTGATTTGGAAGTTAATGTGCTTTTAATGTAATTTTTGTATGTATGAGAATGACATTGTTAATGTGTGGATTAGTGGTGTAATTTATGAATTTGGAGGAGAAGAATGTGTGTTGGATTGTTCTCGGGTTTGGGGAGGAATTCGGGTGAGTTGGAGTGTGGTTTGGGTTGTTTGGAAAATTGTGTGAATTGTTTAAAGCGTTCTTGACTATGGCTTGGATGGTTTTGGATTAGTAATCGAATGTATTGTTATATCCCGTATTTTGTACATTGGGACAATCCGGTTTAACTATGATAAGTTAGAGACAAAACCATTCCCGGATACAAAGTCGGGACTTTTGACCTTCGATTTTGTTTTGGGACTTAAGTTGTTCATGAATTTGTTGGCATGGAACATTTAGGAAAATTTGGGACCAAAAGTGGTATAATTGAAAGTTGGAAATCATGCAAAATTGTGGCCCTTGGCCGTGTGGTGTTTGGGATGGTCCCACACATTTTGTGGCCAATTTTAATTGGTCCAACACATGTGTGGGCCATGGGACACATGTACAAGTCTTATATTAGCACAAAAGATGACTTCTAAGTCATTCATTTTCATCCAACACTTAGAAAAAAAAAACAAGAAGTTGAAGAGCAAGAAGGAGGCTCTCGGCCAAGAGGGGAAAAATTGAAGTCCAATTTTAGCCATCCCAAAAATATTTCTTTAGTGCAAATCCACTAATTGGAGGTCCCTAAGTAACGTGGAAGTGTTGTTGGAGCGATCAAACAGCTAGTTTTCATCCTAGCTAACCCTAGCTAGTTGTGAAGTTGAAGGAAGAAAGGTAAGATTTAATCATGTTTTATGTGTTATGAATGGTGTATTGATGTTGTAGTATGCTAAAATGGATGAAATTCATTAAATATGGTATGTTGGAGTTGAGCCGTGTATGGTGTGTATGTGTGTAGGTGCACAGTGTTGAGACGATGAATTGATTCCATGTAGCATGTTTAGTTGTGTAGTGTGAAGAAAAGAATGAGAATCATGATCATCAATATGTGTATGTGGGTATGTTAGCCGAATGTGCCTCTCATGTATGGCAAAGAATGAATTAATATCGCTTAGTGTTTTAGTTGTTGTCGTCATGAATTCTATGTTGGAAATGAGAGTTTAATGACTCAAGATCGATGTTGTAATTATATGGGCTGATTTGAAGGTTATTGTGCATTTAATGTAATTTGTATATTTATGGGAATGGCATTGTTAGAGTGTGGATTGTTGGTGCAAATCATGATTCGGAAGTTAAAATGTGTTATGGATATTGTTCTCGGGTTTGGGACCGTGTTTTCGGTAAATTGGAGCATTTGTTGGATTGTTGGAAATATTGTTAATTGTTTAAAATGTTCTTGAATGTGTTAGTATGGGTTCGTACTTGTATTTGAATGTATAAGTATTGATATTAGCCTGAAGGTAAGCTGAGTTTAATATATGAATGTTGTTGAATGACAAAAGAGGGTTATTAATGTTATATTGCGTTTCGGATTGATTATTGATGTTGCTAGTTTGGTTGTTGTGTTGTTGTTGATTTGGCCGAGTTAAATTCTCGGGGTTGGCCTATTTAAAGGGGAAATGCTGCCCAAATTTTCGTAGAATTATGTGTTAGTTTGGAAATGAACTCTTAAACGCTTATGGTAACGTTGGTATTTATTGATGTTATGTAGACCTCGGGGAGTCCGAGACATAGGTTGGAGTTTGGATTAGCTTTGGAGAGCAGACGTAAGTATGTAAAGCTCAAATTTTCCTTCTTTTTTGGCATGCCTTAGTTGTAATAGGCTATGACACTAATTTCGAGGAAACTCGTTTCTGCGATCCGAGTATGCCACGATTCTTATTCGCATCTTATCTTTGGTATTCGTAATACGATGAAATATTGGCCCTTATGTCTTGGGAATATTTGCCTTTTAAATGTTGCATAAAAGTTTTATTTTTAAAGAGCTCCGTAACTACGAACGTCCGTAACTTCCGTACGTAATCCCATCGCCTTCGATATGTTCGAAAATGATTCCATGATGTATGATGACTATGTTTTTTCCATAGGCGGGCCCGACTTGTCGACACCCGTCCGTGGGTCCCGCGCGACTTTCCTTTTTATGTACTTCCGATGACTTTTGGAAGGATATGATATGATTATGATCCCGATTGCGACGATCGCTTTACTCACCTTTTTTGAGTTTATGATAAGGATCTTATGCATATGATTTTGATACATAGCTATGGTTTCGAAGTTCGGGGTTGATATGTTCCGCAGTGGTATTCGAAAGAAAATTCGATTTGACTATTGTCTTGGTTTTGAAATAATAGTTCGCTTCGACTATCCTATTGAGTCTGTAATGACGACTATGTTTTTGATTTCCACAAGCTATATCATATGATCTTGACACGTACCTACAATTTCTAAAGTGCTACTTGATATGTTCTCGAATGATTTTCGGAAGGAACTTGACTTGACTATTGTTTAGCTTTTAAATGAGATTTCGTTGATTATTTTGTTGAGTCTGTGATGATGATTTGTGTATATGGTTTCTCACTACTCTGCTCGTGCGAGCTATTATGATCTCTTTCATTGCGTCCCGGGCCAGGGCATGTATTCGTGCACGATTCTGCGCATGATTCACCGCGCCCTCACTAGAGGGCCGGGGCATGTTATATGATATGATAATGATATGATGATATGGGGAGGTGGCCAGGATGGCATATGATGAGTTCATTCACCACGTCCCTCACTAGAGGGCCGGGGCACGTTATATGTATATGATATGATGATTTTACTTACCGTGTCCCTCATTAAAGGGCCGGGGCACGATATATGTATATGCATTTGATGGTTTTACCTACCGCGTCCCTCACTAGAGGACCGGGGCATGTTATATCTATGCATGGGTACGAGATGATTTTCTGACTCTGTTCCTCAGTCCCATGATGAGCTGGATATGAAATTGATACGTATGATTTATGTTTCAAAGGCAAGTGTTATGATTTTCTCGGTTATTGTGCTACTTTTCTCGCCCTCTCGTTTCAAAGACGATTCTCGTTTACGTGTTCCATACTTTACATGCTCGAAGACATATTCCGCATCGACCCCCCTTTCTTCGGGGTCGCGTTTCATGCCTCGCAGTACATGATTTCGGTGATCCGCCGACGTAGGATTCCCTCAGCTTCCTCGGAGTGCTCCTTGTTCCGGGAGCCCACCTTTTGGTACATATTCGTTCCGTGGCATATGCACTTGTTTGTTCAGTGGGCACGGCGGGGCCCCGTCCCGTCATATGATTCTCGTTGGTCCGCGAGAGGTCTCGAGATCGATATGTGGGTTAGGCCATTCTCGCAGGAAAGCGTGCCTGGCATGTCGATATGTTCCGGGGCGATCCCATTCGCCGTGGCAGCCTTGTCGGCTCGCATTTGTATATGCTTTTAGGCCGTTGCGCCATTTGATAGCCTTGCCGGCTTCTGATATATATATGGTTGTGTTTGAGATGTGTCTGAGACAGTTTGATATAATCTGAGACAACGTTTGATATTTGTGTCTGTATAAACTATCTGTGTGTGATTCGGATTTGATGAATGTGCCTGCGCCCAACTGGGCACTAGTCACGGTCACGGGTTGGGTCGGATGTATGGTATCAGAAAGGGGTCATTCCGGAATGTCTGGCAAGACCGTGTCTAGTAGAGTCTTGTTTATCGGTGTGTTGTTGTCACACCCTAATATCCCTAGGGTGTGATGGGCACCCGACCCTTACTTAGGGCCGAGCGAACCCTCAGACTCTTGCTGCACATAAAATCACGTTAAACTTTTTAAATCGATAAGATAAATGCATAGTAAAATTTTTCGTAAACATTCTTTCTCGTAGCTTCCAAACCGAACAAACCTATAATCATACAAAATTCGTGATATAATACGTACCAACATATCGGCCGACGGAGCCGCTACGCACCGACAACTACCCCACGACGCCGTCCGCAAAGTCTCTAACACAAATTCGTAAACCATCACATATGTACTTCGACTCGACAGCGCTCTCCAGAGCAAATGGAGCTTACCAACTTCCGGGCACATCTTCTATAATAACCTTCATTTCATTCTGGGAGTACTGTTGCATGAAACGCAAACGAAGAAGAGGGGGTCAAGATGGAATATGTACCGAGTATGTAAGGTATACAAGACAAAGTATTAACTATAACCGAAATAGACAAAGTGCTAAAAGATAAATACATTACATTGAAAATAATGTAATTTATATTTTCGCACACAAAATCGTACATACCGTCCTCATATATCGTAAGGAGTACGTAAAGTAAACGAGTGGTTCGTAAAAACAAATGCTTATTTTACAATCACGTATTGCATGGTCCGAAGCGGTGCAAAAACTACAGAACCGGTGATGTCACATGTCGACGAGGTGCGTAACTAATGTTCCATGATGTCATATAACGGACGAAATACGTAACGATGTAATGCCTAAAAATGATATCGGTATATATGACGAAGTGGCCGTAACGCATTTAAGGCTCGTAGGATGACATATATCCGGATGTACGTAACGCACAGAATGCTTCGATGATGTCATATATCACATATGCTTAACGTGTCCCGGCCCTCCCGTGAGGGACCCGTGGATAAACTATCAATGCATGTCAAAATCATAGATCACATATGCGTATAACGTGTCCTGCCCCGATAAGGACTCCTATGGAATAGATCAGTGTATAAATGCAATCATATGTCATATATGCAAATAACGTGTCCCGGCCCTTTGTTAAGTGGGACTCGGTAATATGGAATCATGCATATGTAATCATGTACCAAGTATACATAACGTGTCCCGGCCCTCTACCGGCGGGTCTCGTGAATAATCATTATATGCCATCCTCGCCGCCATCCCTATATCATCATAAAGATATACAACAACGTGTCCCTACCGCGAGTAAGAGTGGGTTCATGAACAATGCTGGAACGCGCACGAGAAATATGTCCCGGCTCGGGACTCACGGAATCGAATCATACCGTAGAGTATCACGCACGAGAACATAACATGCCCCGGCCCGGACTCGAAAAGCATATTGAGCCATGCACGAGCAGAGTCGTGAGAAACCATATGCACATAAATCCGTACTCGATGAATACGTACACTTACCAACATTCGCTGCCTCGAAACGAAGTTTCGGGTTCTTCCGAGTTATTAGTATCGGAAAGTTGGTGAGCGTTTGGAATACGTAAACCTCTTCGGATCGTTTAAGCGATCCGAGATCGTACGAAGAAATTAACG
>NW_026727122.1:0-35144 GCF_029784015.1 Lycium ferocissimum | reverse complement strand
ATTTTTCTTATTTCATGAAAAAATATTTCCCTTAGTTCCAAATTTACCCCTAGCCTTTCTCCGTATTTCCATGAGTCATTTTGCAAATTTACCTTTTTACCCCTGGCCTTTCTTAATATTCCAACTTTAGCATTTCCCATAAGCAACTTGTGTCACTTGCCTCGACTTACCCGAGGGTACGAAATACGGAATGTAACAATCACGCTCATCTCGGCGCGGCTGCTGTTGCTCTTCTAATTTCTGGGCATGGGCCTGAATACGGGAAATATCCATCCCCTCCGGTAATGAAGTCATCAGACAATCCTTGAACAAATGTGGCCCTAAGCCACTCACAAATCCGTGTGCTCTATCTCTCATGTCGGTCACCATAGTCGGAGCATATCTATCAAATGAATTAAAGTGAAGGCTATACTCTCGGGCACTTATATTCCCTTGTTTAAGATTCAAGAATTTATCAGCTATAGCCCGACGAACCTCGGGTGGAAAATAATGACAAATGAAAGCTTTCACGAACTCTTGCCAAACCGGGGGAGGTGCATCCTCTCCTCTTGAAGAAATCCAATTATTGTACCAAAGGACCGCTACATCCCGGAGTCTATAAGATGCCAACTCCACAGATTCAGTATCGGAGGCATGGATGATTCTCAGCGTCCTCAACATTTCATCTATAAAACCTTGCGGGTCTTCATTCGGCTTCGACCCAAAAAATTCTAGGGGATTTAAACTCATGAAATCACTGGCTCTAGCACTAGTCGCCCTGTCACCTGGACCCGTACTCTGCCATTGAGCCTAAGCGGCAAATAGCTGTATCAATAACTGAATAGCTTCGGTCATTTGTTGACCCGAATCACCCGGTGGAGGAACTGGAGGTATAGGAGCTGGAGCTGAAGCCCTTCCTGGCTCTTCGAGGATAGGCGGGGTGTGAGAGGTATTGGATGGAGCATCATTATGGGATTCACCTTCTTCTACATTCATTGGCGGCTCCCTTTCCATTCGACGCGTTGTAGTAGTCTTGCCCTTTTGGGCGGTCGTGGCTTTTCTCTTTACCGGCATCGCGAAATCATAACACACAATTAAGAAAAGGGGAATCTTATAACATAGCTCTATCGCACGATCTAATAAGAAAAAGAACAGTCATTTTTCCTAAATGCCCCGCAGCCTCTTGTTTATAAGTGTGGCGCGCTTCACACCCATAAACAAAACTCTACTAGACACGGCGCGTAGACACACCCTAGGAAGGAACAACTCTGATACCACTTTTGTCACGACCCGAAAAGGGGGCCATGACCGGTACCCGGAGCTGACTACCGAGCACCACTTATAATGCTAATCATCATACCCAACCTGAACACATATGTCACGACCCAAATCGATGGGCCGTAACAAGTGCCCGACCACTACTGGCCAAGCACTCCGGTACTTGCATTTACTTCTCACTGACTGTCCTGGGCCCATATACAATCTGTAACTGTGCTATACGGTCTCCTGCACAATCAACATAAAAGACACCGTACCTGGAACTCACGGCCAATGCATACATATAAACATAAACACTGAGAATAACAGCGTGAGCCGATTTGGCCGCCACACATATATACTGTACAACAAAATACACGCCGGCGAGGCTGCATAATATCACGACTACATATCACTATCTACAGACCTCTATGGAGTACAAACTGTAGAAATGACAGGACAAGGCCCTGCCATACCCATATATGTACGTAACGGAATAGCATACCCAAAAGGCTGTAGCTCCGGGTCAATGGAGTGTATTAACTGCTGCTGAGGGGAGGTCCTGCTGCTGAGGGGAGGTCCTACTGCTGCGAATCGTCTGGCTGGCTACCTGGTCCTGCGGGCATGAACGCAGCGTCCACAAGAAGTGACGTCAGTACGAATAATGTACCGAGTATGTAAGGCATGAACGAATATAGTAAGGGATGTAAAGTATGAATAATGACGAATGGAAATATAGAGCATATCGTGAGATAAAAGAGTAACTCCGTACATATGAATGCCTCTTAGGCGGATGCCATGCATGCTTAGCTTTCTTTGAAAAATATTTTTTTGTTCATATATACAGAAAATATGCCGAGGAACGTCGGCCCGATCCATTTAACCACATATGTCCCGCGTCCGGGATGATAAGTTACACCAACTGATCAGGTGGCCATGCGTCTATAGCGCCACTCCCTTGTTCCCCATATTCCCCATATACATATACATATATCATATAAGCAGCATGCAGGAGAGCCCAAGGAAAGTTATGTCTCTATCGGAGTGACGTAAGGTCGGTAACCTCCGATTATATTATGGAATAATCATGGTCGCTTTGTCTCACCTTGAAGGAACAATTATTATAAGGTGAGACTATCAATGAAGAATAACATCAAGAGAAAACATAGAATAAGATCATAAATCTCATAAGGCGTCAATCCATATACTTTGGAATCTTTAAAAATAGTCATCATCCATGAATAAAATCGAGAAATTAAGAAATAGCTCAACATTCTTATATCGTCATTGAAATCATAACTTGGAACCTTTAAACCTGAAATCGTTCTCATCATCATAATCATCATAGGAAAATATTCTCATTTTTTTAGCATCATTGTCATCATGGTAAAACGTGTCCATCATCGTTGTCATAAGAGCTTACGAAATCATAAACCTCTGTTGTGGAAAAATACGGACATTTTGGAAAACATTTACGGGTTATCGGGAAAGGAATCATGCCTTGGAATCATAAACTTTTAACTTTTGAAAACAAAGAAGTTATGGAAGCATTTATGAAATCGTAACATAGAAATCATGCCTTTGAAGGAAAGGGACGAGCCTTAACATGTCTTTTTGGTCGCCTTAATTTTAACTATTCAACGCTTGGCCTCCTGTGCTCATAAATCTATATTCAAGAAAATTTATACTATCGTTTAGACTCATCTTCATAGGCCCTGCTTAAGCCCTCAAACCAACTCTTTCTAGAATCAATGAAATTTCATCTCCCCCGTTTATATGCCTAGCCCGAAATTATAATTCAAAACCAACAACAACAATAATAACATCATTTCCAATACCAATATGTACCATAAATCATCCCACATGATGTTTTTCAATTTTCACAACCAACCAACTCGCTATAAAATTATTTAACGACTTTATCTCCATAAACAAACCAAAATTAACATTAATAATAGGAGATTCAAACCTTATTCTTGTTAAAACCGCGATATCTTCAATATCCACCTTGAATCCACCGCAAAATCATGCTAGAATCACATTCATGCGTTTATCCGAGCTTCGATTAATACTCCGTCGCTTGAAAATTGCTTACTTTGTGATTCCCTCTCTCTCTCTCTCTCTTCAATTTCTGGAAATTTCTGGCAAATCTGATGAAAAAAGGGGGTTATTACCCTTTATATAGGGTCAAATTCGGGTAGGGGTTCACTGTAGCAGTATTGTAGCACGCGTTTCTGCTCTGTCAGCTGAATTTGTAACGTCCATAATTCTCTACTCCGATGTCCTATCGACAATTGGTTTGTTGCGTTAGAAACTAGACTCGACGAACTTCATTTTAGGGTTTGGTTCCACCTTAAAACACTTCATATGCTAAGAGATATTCGTCCCCCAAGTTGGACCAAAATTTTCACACAAAACATTACCCATCCTCTCTCCAAAGTCGTACTACTTCATTTCTTCCACTCATCTCCTTATAAAACCTTCTGGTATACCTTATATACATCCTTCACTTATTAAATATATTTAATAATACTTGCTCCTTATATTCCAAAGTGATTTTACTTAACCCTAACTCAACGTACTTATGTTTCAAATTTGATAAGTGCTCTTCGAAGATACGGGGTGTAACATCCTTCCCCCCTTAAAAACATTCGTCTTCAAATGTTGCAGTATTTCCAACCCATGACACTATCTCTGATTCGTTAGAACAATTATTTTTCCTTTAGGGTCCGATTACTACTTGCTTAAACTATAATTTGGATCAGTCTCTTCTCATTCTTTCTTAACTCTTTTTTTGCCTTTAGTCATCTTCTTTCACTTCTTTGTCCTCATGTATGTGATCGGAAATTAACTAGCATCCCGCTCTTGTTCTTTCTTCATTATGGTAGTCTTGACTTGCCGTGCCATAACTATTCATCGTCCTGTAAGTACTCTCCCCTTTTTTTTTCTCGCTCCTTGTTCCCTTGTTAGTGGGCAGCTACCTTTCTCCCTTTACGGCGCCCTCTTTGCGTTTACTCCTTCGGTGCCATCTCGGGCTCTCCTTTTTGTACTTGTTGATCTTAGGTATACACTGTACCGATTTTTTTTTGGTAGTCCATTAGTCAGGCTCTCTAATCCTTACATCCTTGTCGCCATCTCTTTTACCCTTACATTCCAAATGTTTACCCAAAGATAACTTTGTCGCTAGTGAACCTAATGGTTATGTTCCTTCCTGAGGCCAGTTATATCATTATCCGAAATACGTATATATGTAATGTTTCTTTGCCATTTATTATCCTTCACAGTCCAGTTACACTTTTGGAAAACTTATAATCTGAGTTCAACTAATTTCATAGCTCGCAACATTTTTAAGCTCCTGCTACAAATTTTTTTCTTTACTTCCTTCCCTCACATCTATCAATGCAGTCCCAGAAGCATAGGACTACGGCAATTCTTCTATTATGACTCTCTTGCAACACAAGTATACTTATCTTTGATTTTTTTTGTATCGGCGATCGTTTTGTCAGTTGTTAGTCCTTGTTGGCTTTCTGGTGTGGCCTTCTTACAATTGTAGTTGGGCATAGCTTCACGTTGACGGTTCATATAATTCACTAGCATATGCACTTATGTTCAGTATAATTAGTGGCCCACGAACTATATTCTAATATCCGGTGAACTCTTTTATTTCCATTCATAGGTGCAGCGTTCTTTCTTTCCTTCAAAAGTTTCTAAACTACCAATCGTTGTTCCTTTTATTACAATTGTCATTGTCATCCCAAGTGTCATTTGGGTTCGTCATCCTCTCTAACACCCTTTGTAAATTTAGCTTAGAGACCTTTCTTGCTCTTTTCATTACCCTTTAGGGCATGTCACTGCATACTTAGGTACGATGCAATTTTTGCCCGATACGAGGGATTCAAATCATTATCTAAAAATATCACAGTTCATCTTGGCGTAAAGTGCTCTCTTGAGTTATCTTCCATACTTTCTCCCTATGTCTGCCTCATGGTACATTTATTGTCAATTCATTTCTACTTCTTTTCGTTACCTTCCCGATATGCCAATACGCCTCGAACTCTGGCCCCGAGCTAATAAATCTCCTTTTCTGGAGCTTGAAACGTCATAGTTCCTTTCAAGTCTAGTATGTTCTTCCCCCCTTATTAAGGAGGTCCTAATACACCAATAGCTTTCGAATATCCATCGTCTTCGGCAATTATCTGCCGCCCTTCACGACCTTCTCAAGGTCGGGGTTCTGTCATCGTATGGTCTGCCTTATTTATCCTTCTTGCTAGTTACACTCTTGTGTTCAATTGGAATAATTATAAGGGTTAGATCCAATTTCGATGCCTTTTTTTCCGTCTTTTCACACCTCTGTATTTGATATCTAACGGTTTTCCTAGACCCATCAATTAATAGGGACATCGAGGTTCACCACGTCCTTTATGAAGTCTTCGGTTATACCTTACTCCTCGTCTTTCTTCCCGACTTTGCTTATAACATCTCTAGAATTCTTCTTAACTACGCATTTGTGTTGCAGCTGTGCATCCAAGTTTTCTGAGTGTCCTGCTACTTCTTACTCTTAGCACAGAATTCTTACAATGTACTCTCTCTCCATCCTCGTTCATCGAGCCTTCATCTGTCTTTCTGATGTCACGTCCAGGTTGTCCTCCATGCACGTTCCTTACATTTCATTCTATTTCCTTTATAATCGAACCTCTCGGTCTTTACGGAAGTTCTTATCCGTGTCATTTATTTTCTAATAAATTGTGTCGACTCATCATCCTCGTTCTTTCCTCGATGAGTAATAGGTTTCCTACCGCCAACTCGTTAAAGTATCCTTCTTACTCCCATGGCTAAATATTTCCAGTTACTTTACTCCTAAATGTTCTCCTCTTCCTTCGACCAACCCATTAGTATACCTTTCCTACTTTCATCCTTAACCTTCTTTGGGTTTCTTCCTCCTCGAGCACCTTTCTTCTCTTGTTATTTGTAGTATCGGCTCTGAAGTTCGTAAAATATTCCTTTAAACGCGCAAATCCGTTCTATTCTTAAGTCATCTTTTGGAAAGCTTCTCCATGTCCGAGGCAACCAAGTTAATTTGACCACACACTTATCCCTTTATATACTTTGCTGGAAATCTCTTAACATCGTCGCAAGGCCTAACCATTCTTTCTCTTACTTCATATTCCTCATCGTGGTCACTATCCTTTTATCCCCACTTATCGAAGCCTATTCTCTGACCCCGCACATTCCTCTTTTGTTCCATACTACCACACTTTATCCCTTTCACATGACTACCTTCGAATTGGTAAAATAGTCTCGTGCTTTGCCCATCGTCTCTCTTGGAGGCTCCACTCACTCATATTTCTTACTTTTGACATTTTGATCTCCTTACCTTCCATATATTTACTTTCTCTCCTTTCCAGATGTCGTTGCATTAGAACTTTCCAAGCCTAACCTGTAGTGAAAGTAACATCAGCTTATCTGGTAACGTTCTTCCGTCACTTGCACTTTATTACCCTATTCAATCAATGCCTTCAATGTGCCGTAACGTCGGTTGCTGGGATACACATACCCGTTGATACAGCCGTATACGAGATATCATACGCATTCATATATATACTTTTTCTAACACCTCGCTTACAAGGTATTTCCAAACGCTACTTAACCTCATCCTAGTTCTAGAGCTGTGATGCACCTTCTTTCTCTTCACCGGTCTAGTCTGCCTCGTCCTACGCGACCTCTTAAGGTTTCCAACCACTCCGCACACTCTAATTTCCCTTAGGATACTATAGCTTCTCATTCGTCTCTTATGTCTAAATTTATAGGACTTTTGGTACACTTCCCAAGGGGTCACCCACCCTAACATTTCTCTCACCCCAAAGACGCTTAACCTTGAAATTCTGATGAAATTCGGTGCGTTTATTTTGGTACGATCGCATCCACCTCACCGCATGACCTTCATCACATAATTTGGAGCAAGTTAAAGTCTTAACAGATTCCAAAACATTCTCGTAACACATCTCCCTCCGAATTAGAAGGGGTCTTTTACTCTTCCGGCTACACAATTACTATTTTGGCCTTTTTAATTCTCAATATTCACCTTTCATCTGTATGTATGGCTACTTTTCGTCCTAGATTTTCAGACTCCCAATGGTAGCGAACACACCTTGGTCGACGTTACTTATAAATACTCAGTTATCGGCCTCTTTGGGTTTCCGCTCACCACTATTAAATAATAATCTACAGCAAATGCACATACATAGAAAATTCCAATAAGGACTCATATACCTGTAGCCGATCGGTCTCTAGTTTGATTTGGTGGACTATAAGGTGAAGTGTACTCCTCGTCATCGTCTACCCACCATCCGCTCATCTGGCCTTCATCATCTCTCTCATCTGAGTCCGAGGGATATAAATAACCGGGCAACTCCTGGTTTACCGACGACCAGGATAAAGGGCTAGAGTAATCCGTAACACTCACCGAGGAGGCTGGTCTGACGTAGTGCTCTGCCATAGGAGCAGCTGGTACGGCCTCGAGAATCTCCTCCTCCGGTGTCCCAGACGAATACTCGGACGGATCTGTGTCATAACTGTCCTCTGGGACTCCTCCTCCCTGGGAGTCAAGAACTCTGGAGGAATCGTCGCTGGGTCCTCTGAGGGGATCGGTCCCGAGAATAACTGAGGCTCCTCCTACTCGGTCCTGGAGCCTGGGGTCCTGGATATACTCTAGGGGCCTTCTTAGCACCCCCACTATCAGAAGCCGATCTCTTCATCTCAGTCTGCACTTACCTGGAGGAAAAAGGATCAGAAGTGATCTTTCCTAGACTCTGGCTCTATCGCACGATCTAAGACAGAAGGAAGGTCAATGATTCCTAAATGCCCTGCAGCCTCCCGTTTATAAGTGTGGCCGGCTTCACACTCATAAACAGGACTCTACCGGACACGGTCTGTAGACAATCCCTAGGACGAACTGCTCTAATACCACTTTTGTCACGACCCAAATCGATGGGCCGTAACAAGTGCCCGACCACTACTGGCCAAGCACTCCGGTGCTTGCATTTACTTCTCACTGACTGTCCTGGGCCCATATACAATCTGTAACTGTGCTATACTGTCTCCCGCACAATCAACATAAAAGACACCGTACCTAGAAATCACGGCCAACGCATACATATAAACATAAACACTGAGAATAACAGCGTGAGCCGATTTGGCCGCCACACATATATACTGTACAACAAAATACACGCCGGCGAGGCTGCATAATATCACGACTACATATCACTATCTACAGACCTCTATGGAGTACAAACTGTAGAAATGACAGGACAAGGCCCTGCCGTACCCATATATGTACGTAACGGAATAGCATACCCAAAGGGCTGTAGCTCCGGATCAATGGAGCGTCCGACCGCCGCCGGGGGAGGTCCTACTGCTGCGAATCGTCTGGCTGGCTACCTGGTCCTGCGGGCATGAACGCAGCGTCCACAAGAAGTGACGTCAGTACGAATAATGTACCGAGTATGTAAGGCATGAACAGTAATATAGTAAGGGATGTAAAGTATGAATAATGACAGAATGGAAATATAGAGCATATCGTGAGATAAAAGAGTAACCTGTACATATGAATGCCTCTTAGGGCGGATGCCATGCATGCTTAGCTTTCTTTGAAAAATATTTTTTTGTTCATATATACAGAAAATATGTCGAGGAACGTCGGCCCGATCCATTTAACCACATATGTCCCGCATCCGGGATGATAAGTTACACCAACTGATCAGGTGGCCATGCGTCTATAGCGCCACTCCGTTGTTCCCCATATTCCCCATATACATATACATATATCATATAAGCAGCATGCAAGAGAGCCCAAGGAAAGTTATGTCTCTATCGGAGTAACGTAAGGTCGGTAACCTCCGATTATATTATGGAATAATCATGGTCGCTTTGTCTCACCTTGAAGGAACAATTATTATAAGGTGAGACTATCAATGAAGAATAACATCAAGAGAAAACATAGAATAAGATCATAAATCTCATAAGGCGTCAATCCATATACTTTGGAATCTTTAAAAAATAGTCATCATCCATGAATAAAATCGAGAAATTAAGAAATAGCTCAACATTCTTATATCGTCATTGAAATCATAACTTGGAACCTTTAAACCTGAAATCGTTCTCATCATCATAATCATCATAGGAAAATATTCTCATTTTTTAGCATCATTGTCATCATGGTAAAACGTGTCCATCATCGTTGTCATAAGAGCTTACGAAATCATAAACCTCTGTTGTGGAAAAATACGGACATTTTGGAAAACATTTACGGGTTATCGGGAAAGGAATCATGCCTTGGAATCATAAACTTTTAACTTTTGAAAACAAAGAAGTTATGGAAGCATTTATGAAATCGTAACATAGGAATCATGCCTTTGAAAGAAAGGGACGAGCCTTAACATGTCTTTTTGGTCGCCTTAACTTTAACTATTCAACGCTTGGCCTCCCAGGCTCATAAATCTATATTCAAGAAAATTTATACTATCGTTTAGACTCATCTTCATAGGCCTGTCTTAAGCCCTCAAACCAACTCTTTCTAGAATCTGCTGAAATTTCGGCAGCATCTCCCCTGTTTATATGCCTAGCCCGAAATTATAATTCAGCAACCAACAACAACAATAATAACATCATTTCCAACACCAATATGTACCATAAATCATCCCACATGATGTTTTTCAATTTTCACAACCAACCAACTCGCTATAAAATTATTTAACAACTTTATCTCCGTAAATAAACCAAAATTAACATTAATAATAGGAGATTCATACCTTATTCTTGTTAAAACCGCGATATCTTCAATATCCACCTTGAATCCACCGCAAAACCATACTAGAATCACATCCATGCATTTATCCGAAGTTCGATTAATACTCCGTCGCTTGAAAATTGCTTACTTTGTGATTCCCTCTCTCTCTCTCTCTCTTCAATTTCTGGAAATTTCTAGCAAATCTGATGAAAAAAATGGGGTTATTACCCTTTATATAGGGTCGAATTCGGGTAGGGGTTCACTGTAGCATTTTATCAGCAGGTCGGTACTGTAGCAGTACTGTAGCACGCGTTTCTGCTCTGTTAGCTGAACTTGTAACATCCATAATTCTCTACTCCAATGTCCTATCGACGAGCGGTTTGTTGCGTTAGAAACTAGACTCGACGAAATTCATTTTAGGCTTTCGTTCTACCTTAAAGCACTTCATATTCTAAGAGATATTCGTCCCCAAGTTGGACCAAAATTTTCACACAAAACATTACCCATCCTTTCTCCAAAGTCATACTACTTCATTTCTTCCACTCATTTCCTTATAAAACCTTTCGGTATACCTTATATACATCCTTCACTCATTAAATATATTTAATAATGCTTGCTCCTTATATTCCAAAGTGGTTTTACTTAACCCTAACTCAACGTACTTATGTTTCAAATTTGATAAGTGTTCTTTGAAGATACAGGGTGCAACAACATATACTCTTCAAGGTATTACATAAATATACATAAGCCCACACGGCTACAAAAATGATATACAAGAATATATACTGATGTATCCATGAGACAACTAATACCCACGCATCCGTATCTACGAGCCTCTACTAGAGTGCTGAGACATAAGGACGGGACAGGACCCCGTCGTGACCTAATATATATACACAAAACAATGTATCAAAAATGGCATCTCCGAAATAGTGATGTGCTCCTGTAAATTTGCTGAGTAGCTCCTAGGGATCTGGGCCACCTCTCTGTCTACCTGTGGGCATGAACACAACATCCAAAAATAAAGGACGTCAGTACGAACAATGTAATGAGTATGTAAGGCATGAACAATAATAACATATCGAAAAGATAAGGAAACATCGAGTAAGGAAACAACCTGTAACTGAATGACACTTAAGACAGAATAATGCATGCTGACTTATATCATAAACAACATCATATCAAGTATGCATATATAAGCTGCCCGACCATATAGGTACGGTGTGATCATCATTAGCCCGCGTCCAGGCCTCCCGCGTCCGGGGTAACCATCCCATGCCGCCTACTAGTGGTGTCTGCCCATGCCATCTAGACATGGCGTATATGCTGCCCGCCTTAGCGGTATCTACCGACCATATAGGCACGGTGTAATCTCATCATCATATACTTATCATAAAGCATGCATTAGAACTCAAGTACAAACTATAACTCTATCGGGGTGACATAAAGTCGAGAACCCCCGATTCCATTATGGAGTAGTCATGATCATCATGCCTCACCTTGAAGGGACTAGCATTATACGGTGAGTCTAGAACCAATGAATAACATCAAGGAATCATTAGCCTCATAAGAATATCATATCATAAGCTTTGAAATCTTTAGACTTAGACTTATCATCATCATCTTCATATTCACAACGCATCTCTCATCTTTCTTTCATGAGAAGCTCTTAATAATCATATACTCATAGTTTTCGGAATATAAGAAAGTCATGGAAAGATAAAGCAAGTCACGTTATAGGAATGATGCCATAGAAAAGAATGGACTAGCCTTACATACCTTTATGTTTCTCCAACTTTATCAATTAAACGCTTTCCTCCAATGTTCGCGATTCTAGATTTAAGAAAATTCGTACTAAGATTAGATAATCGGAAACATACTTAAGCTTAAGCCAAAGCTAACGAAAATTGGGCAGCATCTCCTTTGTTTCTACAACTTCCTCCATATGCTATAACAACTCCCAACATCAATAACAACATTCATAATATCATAATCAATAATTTTGTCAAGTTCAACATTATCCAATTCCTTACCAAAATGTTTCATGACCATAGCTATGGCATAACATCGTATTCGTTCTCATATAATACCTCTATAACATCATTTGTATCATTTTACAACAAGATTTCACTGATAACATCTCAAGAATCATGATTCATGTCAAACTACTTATATTTGTAACCCATTCTCTACTTTCTTCCATAATCCAAGTCTTTCAACCATTCAATATTCTTAATAGCATGAAATGAACATAAAACTCACCTTTGATTGTGAAGGAATGGGTTTTGGATGGAAATAATTCACTTGGAGAAAACCCTAGCTTCAATTCCAAAGAGATTTCTAGCTTCCATCAACCCTCGTTAGCATTCTTACACTTGATTCTACTAGTTTTTGGTACTTGATCTTTGATTTCCCTTGAATTTATGTAAATGAAGTGTGTGGAATATTCTAGAGGTTTAGAGAGAAGTGGAGAAAATAAGAAATGAGAAATAAGACCTTGAAGTCATCTTTTTATAAAAATTTGAACTGCTCGACGGGAGTTATACGGACCCTTATACGGTCCGTATAATATTATACGGTCCGTATAATATTATACGGTCCGTATAATGGTCCGTATAATGGTCCGTATAACCGTTACAGTGAAGGGCCATCACTGATGGAGTTATACGGTCACTTATACAGACCGTATAAATGGTCGTATAATATTATACGGACCGTATAAATAGTCGTATAGTATTATACAGACCGTATAAATGGTCGTATAATCCACCTTTTCTCCGAACTTATTCTCGTCATCTCGTTTGATCTCCAATCCTTATGGAACCTTCTTAGCACTTGTTTAACACCTCATCAAAAACCTAAGGGGCGTCATAACTCTTCCTCAAGACATCATTAAGTCAACATTATTTTGGTACTTTGCAAAACCCTTCCAAAACACGACTTCTACCTTACATTATTCAACGAACTTTCTTCTCCTGCCTCAAATGTCTTTGGAATCTTGATTAGAACCGTTAAGTACTACTTCTTGCTTGTAGAAACATCATATACTTCTTACCCTACGTTAGTCTATCTACCACATGACGACATGAAATTTTTCGTGGTGTAACAGGCTAGAAGTTCTAATAAAGTCCAGACAGGTGGATGTTTCAAGTGTGAAAAAACTGATCACATGATCAAATATTGTGCACTATGGGAAGTTGAATGGAAAAGAGAAAGGGAAGAAAAGGAAAACAAATAGCAGGCAACGAAGAACAAGGAAACCTCAAAAGCCATGGTAGACGCCTGTGGATCTGATGATGACTCTGATAAAGAGGTTGACCACACTACTCTCATAGCTGCTGATCATTTAAACACAGAGGAGGACATTAAGTTAATTACTTATGGGCTCAAAGATAAGATAGATTAAATCTCAAAGGAAGAACAGACGACCTTGAGGAATACCCTAATCTATGAATATCAAGAGATAAGCACAAAGTGAGTTGAGCTACATGGTGAACTTACAAGCTTACAGGATTAGCTGTTGAATTACGAAGCCTCGAAAGACATAATTGAAAGGGAGAATTCACTATTGAAAGAACAGGTTGCTCAACTTGGTTCATCAGTTTTGGTTTTCCAATCTGAAGTTCTAAAGCTGACTAGTAAACCAAGAGAATGTGGGCCGAGTAGTGAGCCACGTGAGTTTGAGTTTGAACTACAAAGAGTGAAAAGGGAGCTACATCTGGAGAAGCAAATATCTAGAGACCTCAGAGCTATTTAAAATAGAACATGATCTTGAAAGGGTAAACCGTTGGACTCAAGCTTCTCAATTGCTCTCAAGTCTCACCAGTCAAACCCACAATATCACTACTGGACTAGGATTTGAAAGAATTGCCAAGCAAGAAGTATCAGGAGACGATGGTGCACTCTATGAGGGAATGTAACGACCCTTCCAGTCGTTATGGGAAATTAGGACTCCCTTAGGAATTCTGAGGCCACGGGTGGATTCGTAAGGTGTCTTTTTGTATGTGTGCATGTTTTATGTTGTGTTTTTGAGGCCTTAGATGAAATGTGGGGTGATAGGGGTAAAAACTGGACATAATCGAGCTCACTGCCCAAAATGTACCACTGTGGCAGTAGGGGTACCGCTGCGGCAAAACCGCTATGGGGTACATGGACCGCTGCCAGCGGCCATCCATTTTCCTTGGTGGCCATTGTAGCGGGCAGTGTACCGCTATGGCGGCACCGCTATAGCGGTGGGTGGACGGCCATAGAGATCACGGGGAAATCGTGGTGGGCCGCTATAGCGATCACTTGATTGCTATAGCAGTATCGCTGCAGCGGCGTGATGACCGCTGTAGCGGTAGCCATAAAAACAGTAGCTGAATTTTATATACTCAGTTTTATTTTCTCTTTTCACCAAAACACTAACACACTTCCCAGCAAGCACCTAGAGAGAATTTTCAAGCTAGGGCAAGATAACTTTGTGAGGTAAGTTCATTGATTTTGATTCTATCATTCCCTTCTCCTTCATTATTGTAATCATCTTCATGGGTCTTTAATGGTGAAATTGAAGTAGAAACCCTAGAATGTCAATAGACCTTCTAAACTTGATGGGTTATGGTTATTATCGCTTAGTTGTCATCTAAATGCATTGGTTAGTTGCTCTTGATCATAAATTGAACGATTAGAGGCATAAACTAAGTGATTGGAGACCTAGGGTTCTATAAAAATGGTATTTTTACCATAAAAACTGTTTGTAATGGGAATGTTGATAGAAGATTGTTAAAAAATGATGAATAATGATTACTGAGGGCCTTGATAGGTTGTTTATCACCTAGAAAATCATCCACCCCTTGGAATGGGATAAGGGAAGGGTATTCTTGCTTGGTACTTGTGAATTGAGTATTGTGACTCATTTAGCCTTCTATTTCTAGACTTTGAGTGTTCTGAGGCTTTGAGGAAAGGAAAGGCTGTAGCAGAATGACTTGCGTTGTTCCAGTTCTACTTTGAGGTAGGTTACGGTTTACTTGAGTTATAATTTGGTTAGTTGATTGTATGTTTTGTGATTTCCTTAGGAGAAAGCATGTTTAGTTTTCATGCATGATATTGTGTGGTTGAACTCCTATGTGAATGCGAATTGAGTGTTTGTGTAGGCTTCGTGCCAATATTCCTATGTGATATAATCTGCAATGGATGTATTGTGATGAGAAGCTAATATAATCTTCTTGATGGTATTGTGATATGAAATGAGGAGTTGAGTATTAATATTGAAAGGTAAGAAATACTATTCTGTAAGAGGTATGGAAAGGCACATATGTGACCTAGATTTTGGGCTCGCAGTCTGAGGTTAGTTCTAGAAATGAGAGGTACATTGATATGTCCCGTGTCCGAGGTTTGTTCCGGAGTGGAGGTTTGTGCTCGGGTCCGAGGAGTGGATCTGAAATGAGTGGTACATGGACACCATGGGTCCCCTGCAGGTCATAACTACTGAGCAATGACATCAGTTAGCATGTGTGTACAGTGAGTGAGGTTATTGTGGTAAACTTATTTCCCGTTGTGGCTTACGTGATTGTGATTCTTGATATCTTGGTGTTTTGATTATGATTGTCCTTGGGTGACCTGCTGTGATTTATTGATATTCATGTCTGTTGACTGGCTTGTTTTATTCTATTGATTTTATGAAATATGCATGATACTAATCTTAATGGACCTATGATCTCTACCCGTACATAGTGTTTGTACCGATACTACCTTGCTGCATTCTTTTTAGTGAAGATTGTGATATAGAGATAGCTACTCGCCCTCACATCTAGCGTGAAGGACATTGCTAATAGATTTTAGGGTGAGCTTCTTCCCATGCTAGGCCGCCCGAAGATCTTCTTGCTATGATGTCTTTTCGTACTCTGGACATTATGGTTATTTATTTGTTAGACTTCAGTTCTTAGACATGTTTTAGATTAGAGTCATGTATGATGACTTTCGAATTTTGGGATATTGTAATAGTTAGAACTTCTGCACTTATTTCAGTATTTTATGGCATGACTTATTTAGTTTATTCGATGTGTGAATGAGTATAATTGCTAGACTTGGTTAATATAAAATCAGACTTGAACGAATAGATATCTTGTGTGTTGGTTCGCCCACTAGGATTTAGTTGGGTGCTAGTAATGGCGTGTTGGGTCGTGACAGGGAAGTTAGGACATTACAAGATTAAGTGTCCAGTGAACACAAGCTACAAGGAGAGAAATATGAAAATTGCGACCAGAACCACCAAGCCAATTAAGAAGGGTGCAACTGGTGTTGGAAACAGGTTCACTTGGGCTCTGCCTAAATGGAGAAAGAAAGAGCTGATCCATCTGATGGTCAAAGGAAAGGGACCCAAGCTTGCATAGGTGCCTAAAACTAGTCTTGATTGTTTTGCAGGTAAGAGGCGTAGAAGGGCAAGCTAAAATGATATATGAATAGTGCTTACTTAATTCAGAAAAAGAGTCACAAGATTAATTCTGCCCACTTTTAGAATAGAGAAAAGAAGAATGTTGGAAAAGAAGTTCATTCAGCCCACTTAAACGAGAAGGAAATCATAGTGGGGGAACCTTAGATGAAACAAGTAGGTGAACCAGGTTCACCACTGGAAAACCAGCAAAACATTCTAGAAGGTCCTCAAGTGAAAATTTGAAGATGAAGAAAACACCTCTTATGAAGAAAGAATATTGCACGAAGATAGAGGGAACATCTGATGTAGGCACTATGGAACCAATCTAGGTCGCAACACTTAAAAGGGAATATGAATGGTCAAGGATGAAAGTCTTAGGAGGAGTCATACCAACAAGGAACAAGCTTCAAATAATGAGGGATAAAACAATTGTCCACGTGAGCAAAATGGAGGATCAACAGAATTGCGATTACTCATGCATCAATCAAACAGGTTTAGGAACCTGTTCCACAGAATAAAAGAAGATGCCCAATTGGAACAGGTATTTTCCACTCATAAGAATATGGGCTAAAATTAAGGATCACAAAGGAAGCAAAACCGGAGGGCACATTCTTGGTAAAGGAAAAAAAAACTTGTGGTCAGGTCTTGCACTATGCTTAGCATTTATTATGGCCAAAAGTAAGAAGTCTAGCATGTTCATTCCCTGGGAAATAGAAATAAATGTCAATAATGCTAGATTTCCAACTTAGCTCAAAGTGGCATGACACACTAAAAGGGGGTAGATTAATCCCAGTGTCTGACAAAATTGAAGAAGTCTTCCCAAATGGCTTATAAAAGAACGAATTATGTTGGTGTTGGGAATGATTAAAGTTGCACATAGGCTTCTTAAAATTTGGCTAGGAAGGTTGTCTCAAACTGTGTGGTTCTTCAAAGTAATCAAAATATGTTACTCATTCTTTTACATTTAGTTATATGTCCTATACCATAATAGGTTCATGAACTTTTTAAGTCTAACATTATGACTGTCACATCCTGGCAGCCCTAAAATCAAATATTGCATATGGTTAGCCGATTCTTCAAGTATATATTCTTTTCCCTACAATCAAATACATACTCAGATCATGGAAAAACTAGGACAACTTGTTCTCCCTATCCTAGCCTAGTCTAGCTGTCATTAAGCGTGTATTGGGAAGAGAAAAGAGAGTTATGATGATAATATTGAAAAGCTACCACTATCAAATCATTCTCTTACCAAAAAGACTCTTCAATTACCCTTTTCATCACAACATAAACCGGCTACAACTCAACCAAGTCTTAATCACTACAATCCCTCACCACGGAACTAAGAACAAAATGTCCGATTTCTCCTCAGGTTCCAATCAAATTCTCCCTTCCACACACTCCCTTGATTCCTCAAAATCATATTATATTCTTCACTTTGCCCTCAATAACCCACCTTTCCTTATTATATGGATACATATACCAACTGGAAAGGCAAAAAGAGAAAGAAAATGGGTTGGTCTTTATAGAAAAGGGGAATATATTAAAAACCCCAAAACAAGGGAGAATATGGAAAAGATCAATGATACAAATACTCCTCGAGAAATTGGGTTGTTTGACACCTCTTGCTCATCTCAAAAAAATACAATCGGGCTATTACAAAAAAAGAGCTATGGAGACATAAGGGTTTGTGGAGAAGTATTGAAGGTTGAAACAGAGAAGAACCCTCCACCATCTAGGAAAAAAGAGCTGTCCGGATCCGGGTCCTCATAGACAAAATCGGCGGAAAAAGATGGTGGGTCTTCTTAGCGGAAAAGGGTGGACAAAGATGGAGATCTATCCAAGAGAAGGGACTGATCTAAATGGAGATTACTGGCAAATAGGTGATGAAGAGATACCCTCCCGTTCCAACCAAAATCATTTTGCACCTCCTAACTATCTTGTGAATGGTTGTAACCTCCACATTGGTCACATTCACTTTCAAGTGACTAGGTTCTCTATATTATCCATGTATAAATCCTAGAGTCTAGTTCCAATGATCTGTTATGTATGGTTGTACCCACTGGACTTGAATTTTACTTGTTGAAGTTAATGGGGAAAAATAAACTATTGCATATCTTACAAATCAGTGCCTTATTTATGTGCCATGAATGTTTTTTTTTTAACTTAAATAAGTAAATGTTTTTATCTTGTGTATATGCAATATCCCCAGTGGCCATGAGTTCAATATTGATTAAAATTTACTGGCCAAAATCTGATTTAACTTTTTAATGATGCCAAAAGGGGGAAGATGATCACTGTACCTAGTTGCTTTATGACTCATATGTTAACATGGTTTAATCTTAGTTCAAATTCGAGGCTATGAGATGTTTGGAACAGGTTGTGCAAGGCGTAAAGAGCACAAGGTTTGTCATCATCAAAAAGGGGGAAGTTGTTGGCATAAAGCCATGTGTGAAGTTTTGATGATTGATAAAGTGAACAGAATGAACATACAAGGTCAATAAACCAGGTCTAGAAACATGGTCCAGACTAAGTATTTGAACAAAGCTAGATAGATGGTTGAGGTTCAGAAGATATTCCAAACACAGTGATATGTCCACACAGTGTGAATGGAACTGGTTTTAAGGTCATGATTTATCGCATAGAGACAGATGCAGACAAGTGCAGTTCAATTACGATACAAGAAATGTAAACATGCTCTATCTCAAGAAGTCATCAAAGTGCAGTTGTTGAATGAATCCAAAGAGAAGAGATCATGAAGGAAAAAGGTGAAGATGACTCAGATCTATTTTGTTCGAATAAAGAGAGTTGCAGACAAAACACATAAACCAGGTCTGCAAACATGTTCCAACACAGAGCAAGAACATGATGAGTGTCACAGAGCTAGATAAGGCTGAAGACATGATTTATTCAGCAATGAATAAATCTAAGTGAAGAAATACAGACACAGAGCGAAAAGCATGATGCTATGAAACAAGTCTGTCAACATGGTATATCATCCATCACAAAAGTTGGTTCAAGATAGAGTCGTATGAATGAACGAGAAGGGGATGATGAAATAAGTTCGTGAACCTGTTCCATCTCAGAAAGTGCAGAGATTCAGATGCAGACGAACCAAGTGGATGAAATAGGTTCGTGAACATGTTCTAGTGCAAGTCCTACAGCAACTAGGATTTTCAAATTTATAGTAAAGACTTGGCAGTCAAGTTATAGGATTCCTTGCCATAATTAAACAAGGTTCTTTAGACTCCTACAAGGATAATGAAGTCGATTTAACAGGCAAGAATCTCAATTCAGTACAAACCCTAATATATCTCATGGGCTTTCTTGAAGAGGGTTTTGTGTTTGTCGACCTGCTGTGCACTCAATGCTATATATATCCAAGTCTTATGCACAAAGAGAGATTTTAGAATATTGAGCGATCAAAGAATACATCAAGAATATTCAGAATCTAGGCGTGCTTCCCTAGTACAAGAAGAAGATTGAAGGAGTTGTTCTACTGTATAATGTTTTCTAGTTCTTAAGTCTTGAATTTTGTGTTATGTTGTTTGTCGAGTTGTACTTTATCCGCTTTCATAGAAGCATATAGTTAGGTACAAATACATTGTAAATTCAACTTCAAGTTGGGGATCGACTTGAAGGTTGCTTACTAGTCTAGGGAGATTAGTGAGATAGGGATTAGAGGTTAGTTCCCAGGTTACAGATTTTGTAACTTGACTTTATAAAGGCTCACCGTTGTAGTGGAGTTTGGGGTAAATCCTACAGAGGTGTAGGTCGTCGTTTTTATTGCCCTTGTGAGCTAGGTGGTTTACACAAAAAAATCATTATGTTCTTTACTTACCTGCAATTTATATTCTACAAAACTCTACTATAGAACTGGTAGAGTAACTTATTCCATCCGATAGGCGAAAATTGGATACGACATAGGATTGGAAGTAGGTCGTGCAACCTAACACGACCAACTTGTTCAAAAGCGAACTCGCAGGGGCGACCAGAAGCTCATAGGTGCGGCTTCAACAGACACCAGCTGAGGCAGTCCTCAAACTTCCGAGCTTCAAATCCACCCCTAAAACTCGTTCAGAACCCTACGACAACAAACCAAATATGCAGGTCTCTCATAAAACATGCTACGAACTCGCTCACGCACTCGAAATTCCCAAAAGAGGCTGTCTTGACGTAGAGTTGACCACAGTCAACTCCGAAAGATCCAAAACCCATAAATCCAACCAATGACCCAAATCACACTCGAACACCTCGGGACCGGTACCAAAAGCTCAATTATGTCACAAATAACGTTCTGGACCTAACAGAATGGACAAAACTAAGAAAATGACAAGAACACCCCTAATGTTGACTTTGGTCAACTCTTTTCACTTCTTCAACTTTGAAATCTCTAAAATCCTCAAAACTAACTGAAACCCGCTCGATTACCTCGGGAACTGCATCACCCATCCTCACAAGTCATAAATACAGAAAAGAGACTATGTGAAGGGTATTTTGGGTAAAATGGGGGTAAGAAGCCTAAAACGGCTGAATGGGTCGTTACATCAGATATCAATTAAATAAATGTTCGTCCTCAAACGGAAAGGAAACAAAGGGGAAAGGTACCTGAATTGAGAAAGAGCTGGGGGTATCTACTCCCCATATCTGCCTCGGTCTCCCATGTAGCTTCCTCAACTGGGTGGTGCTTCTACTGTACCTTTACTAAAGATATCTACTTTGGGCTTAACTTCCTAACTTGCATATCCAAGATTGCCACCGGCTCTTCCTCAAAGGACAGATTCTGATCAAATAACACCGAGTCCTAATGAATTATATGAGACACATTCGAATGGTATTTCTTTAGCATGGAAACATGAAACAAAGAGTGAACACCGGCTAAACCTGGTGGCAATACTAACTCATAAGCTACCTCACCAACATGCCGAAGGATCTCGAAAGGATCAATGAACCTCAGACTTAACTTACCATTCTTCCCAAATCTCATCAACACCCTTCATGGGCGAAACTTTCAATAGAATATAATCGCCAACCATGAACTCCATATCGTGAACCTTTCGATCCGCATATTCCTTTTGCATACTCTGAGCCGCAAGAAGCTTTTCCTAAATCAACTTCACCTTATCCAAGGAATCCCTCAACAATCTGTACCTTGTTGCTCCCAAGTGCACATGCAAGTATACGCGATCGTACAAGTAATATAGGATTTTCAAGTCCATATATCGTACTCACAAAGACTTATGATTAACTATTTACTAAATTAAATGATACTAATTATCTACACAAGAAGTAAAATCTCAAGATATAATTATTAACTAACTAAAAATAAAATAAAACAAATAATGAACTTCAACCAAGAAAGAGCAGATTTTTATTGGAGAAGAGATAGATCTAGGGCTATGACCACTAACAATTCAGTTGAGTCTTCAAATCGCTCTACCTATGGGTTACTAGTTGACGGGTTAATTATAACTTTATGATATTTTCTCGAACTACTCACAAGCCTGTAGATGATACTATAACGCTTATATCTCTATGGTCGTTAGAGGTAACAAGAACGCATTTATTTCTCCATATTCAACGAAGTAGGGCTAAAGGGTATATCTCTATCCTCAGTAGCAAAACGATTAAATCGAACAAACTCTATTTATTCTTATTACGTACGTGAATTCCCTTTCTCAAGTCCAATTCACGCACCACAGATAGTGTCTAATTAGTAATCAACTAATTAAACAACTAAGCACAAGAATAAATAAGCAACCCAAAAATATGAAAATTTAATAGATAGAAGCGATAATCAAACGGCAACTTTCATGTTTGAGCCAAAACCCTAGAACTAAAGAGTTTAGCTCCACATAGACATAGAACAAAAAATAACATATCATCCGAATAAAAACGTCAAAATAAGTATTACAGAGAAGAGAAGATAAAATCCTGTAACTACGGCCTTCACGGCGGCTCCAAGCTCTCTCTAGGTCCAAAGTTCTAAACAAAGGGTTTCAAGTTATCCAATGTTATGTAAAAATCTTGACTTATAAACTATTTATATGTGTAGGAAAAAGCCCAAATAAAATAACTGAGTCCAAAACGAAATAGGAAGAAGTGGATCCGGAAATTGCACTGTGCGTCGCGCACAAGTTAATTTCCAGTGCTAAATTTTATTGCTGTCCCGAATTTGCTTTCCACGTAGATGACTCTGTAATTTGTATGCACTGCTTTAAGCTGCTAGCCTTCAATTCATTCCAATTGAAATCTTATGTTTTTTTTTCCTCCATACTTGATGATGCCACCTAGATAAAATTTAATTTGTCTTCATTCATGCGTCTTCAATGAAGGCAGCCCTTTTATATTTTTTTAAAATTGTTATTTTTTCTCTTCTTTTTCAACTTTGACAATTGTCCTCTCAATTTGCTCAATCTCTTCGACATGGTATCGCTTTATTCCTACATATTAAAATATAATATTAAGCACCAAACGATATAATTTATACTCAAAAGACAATTAAAAGTACTAAAATGTAAGGCAAACAATGAGTAAATATATGCATTTTAGGCCGAACATCAACACCCCACACTTAAACTCTTGCTCGTCCTCAAGTAAGCATTATAAACACTCTCAATGAATCAAGCCTAGGAACACCACTACTTTTGTTGATACCAATAATTAGGGCCTATGGCAACTCAAACCATCAAATATACACTTCCTGATCATTATGAAAGACATACAAGTCAACAAATAAACAACAAACTTCTAACCTCCTAACCCCAGAGATGGACTCTAACTCATTAAATTTAAGCTCGCTCACCTCTCTGTAAAAGAAATCTAATAACATCACCTATCTTTCATGAAACAAGTGCCCTCACATGAAGAAATAGTCCACACACTCAAATCAAAGAATCGAATGTAATTTAAGAACTTAGCATGAAAGCACAACTCTCGCACTCACAAAAAAATTCGCATGTATGCATAAAGAACCATAGGCTTGCCCATTATGTACATCTCCACTAATTAAGCGTGCTTGAATAGAATAAAATAGGACTTTAACGGGTTGTAATGTCGGCTAGGGGATGGGTAGGAAAACTATATAATAGTGGCTTACACTTCCCTAAGCACTTTGTACTTTAGAATTCATCACCCATTATTTTCATCTCTTAACTTTATTTTTCAGCCCTCTGTTCATCATTATTTCACAAGTATTTCTCATCATATCAAGAATGTTTCAATAATTTTTTCCAAGCAATATTTTTTTTTCTCATTCTTTTTTATTCATGTCACATTCTTTCTAAGAGGGCATTTTCATCACTTTGGAGCTTATCATTGGTCACCATTTTTTTCACTTGACCATCCCTTTTCTCCAGATTTCACAACTATATCACAGTCTAAGCTACAGTACTCAAGGAAACAGGATGTAAAAACTAGAGATTCAAACAAAAGGATCAAGGCAAAAATACGGCAAACAAATGAAAGGATACAGGCTCAAAGGGCTAACTACTGGTACAATTTCTGAAAAGGCTAAAATTCACAAGACATATCAAAGAAAGCCTATAATTATCTTCTAACAGAGCAACACTTTTTATTTCACTTCAATAACATGCAGGGCAAGCTCTAGAATATGATGCAAAACATGGAATATATGCAATAAATCCTCACCTCACATGGCACAAGTCTCAATTAAGATGGATCAATTCTATTCTAGGACAGATAGGATCATGACGAACTACAAAACAAGAATAAGCTACATACAGAGCCACAACCATGAGCTAGGTGTTAGAAAGCCTGCTATTTTGTATTAACACTTAAGCACTCACAGGAAAGTACTACTCAAGTTCAGGCCTAAATATGCTAGTATCAAACAAGTCACAAGGTCTTTCTTCTCCCTCTTATACTACTCCTTAAAAAAATAAAAAAAATAAAAAATAAAAAACTTACCCGGTTCAAAGGTCCCCCTTTAGGAAAGAACTGAGGCCGTAAGAAAACCCAAGGGGTGAATGTATTATGCTGTTAATGAGAAAAAAACTATAAAATGAAAATAAAAGAACAAAATAAAATCTTTTTGAATTTTTCTTGGTTTTCTATTTTTTTTTTTTTATAAATATATAAGGCTAAAAAATAAAAAAATAAAATCCTATGGCATAATCATCCTTGATCTTAAAAATCGGAAGTACCATCCCACACTTAAAAATATGCATTGTCCTCGTTGCATGTATAGTAGAGAAAAATTAAAACAAGAGTGAGAAATACTCCCTGAGACCCTCTAGGGCCTAACTAGCAGCATAATTCTCAACATTAAGGGTCGGGACGACCCCACACTTAAGCCCAAACATGCTCCTTAGCTTTCAACTTCGGGTACTCTGACTTCCTCTAATCTGCAAAACAAAAACAAAACAAAACGTGACACTATAAAAATAAAAATCTAAAACTATTACACATTGTGTTGCCTCCCAATAAGCGCCTTAGTTAACGTCGTGGCACGACGGAAATCAACTTCACCACTTTTCCCTCTACTTTGAGCATATGAATTGCGCTCCTAATTTTGTATCAAATTTTCTACTCCGCTCCTGAAGCAGTGGTGTGAAAATAAAGGAACCAAGCAATAGGTGTCGTATCTTGTACTTCTTGGCCCTTAAGTAAGGAATGTTGTTTTGTCTTTTTGGCATGGCAAATTTCAGGATGTAAGGCTCTTGTTCCCAATCTATACACTTCTCCAAAGGCTTGGAAGGCTCGATTTCCATGTCGCCAACCAAACATAATGTAGAAAAATGTTTAGAATGAGGACCATCTGACATCCTCACTTTTGTACACCTCCTCAACAATGACACCATCAACAAAGATCTGATCTAATGGTTGGAATTCCTCTATTTGCTCCACAAGTTGGCTAGTATCCATAACAATTGGTGGTTGGGCATCAGACGCCTCAATCTTTTTATTTATTTGAGCCTGCAGGTCATAGATATCTGAGCCAAATTGGTCTATCTCTTATCTGAGCTCAGTTCTTCCCTCTATCAGTTGTGTAGCCATGTTTGTAAGACCATCACGGAGAAACCCATGAAATTTCATTTGCCGTTAGCCAAGATTGGCTCACTATCTCTGCTTCTTCAAAGCTTTCCACTTGCGGAAACTCGCTCTCTACTTCTGTTTGAGGTTCGTCTTAAGTATTGGCTAAGCCTGTAACTTGTAGATCATTACAAGTTTTAGCCTCGGCCTGCATCTCTGTGAGTTTGGCACGAATCGTCTCTATGGCTTTCCACATTTCTGCATTTTGCTCTCTCATTAATGCATCGTGCTTCATTATTTGCTTTATCATATCGCTAATCTGAGCAAGCCTTTCCGCATCCTCCACTTCGTTACTCCTGTCAGCATCACAAACAACAGGAGAATCATAATAGGGGCTCGAGGATGGGGAATAAGAGTTAGGACAACCATTGCAATAACCGTCTTGTCCACCACATATATTACAAACATTCCACTCAAAAGATTGGGAAGGTGCACACAACACAAATCAGACACGGATCACCAAAATAGGAACAACCAATATTCAACCAATTTTTACTCCAAGATGTGATGTCAAGAAAGCTAACCAAAATATTAAATTAAAATAAAATAATAATAATTAAAAAAACTTGAATAGACAAAAAGAAAATTCCAATCTAGGAAAACAGTTAATTTCTAAGTCCCCAGCAACGGCGCCAAAAACTTGTTGCTCCCAAGCGCACACGTAAGTATACGTGGTTGTACAAGTAATATAGGATTTTTAAGTCCAGATATCGTACCCACAGAGACTTATGATTAACTATTTACTAAATTAAACGCTACTAATCATCTACACAAGAAGTATATCACAAGATATAATTATTAACTCACTAAAAATAAAATAAAACAAATAATGAACTTCAACCAAGAAAAAGCAGATTTTATCGAAGAAGAGATAGATCTAGGGCTATGACCACTAACAATCCAGTTGAGTCTTCAAATCGTTCTACCTATGGGTTACTAGCTGATGGGTTAATTATAACTTTATGATTTTCTCTCGAACTACTCACAAGCCTGTAGATGCTACTATAACACCTATATCTCTATGGTCGTCAGAGGTAACAAGAACGCATTTATTTCTCCATATTCAACTAAGTAGGGCTAAAGGGTATATCTCTATCCTCAGTAGCGAAATAATTAAATCGAACAAACTCTATTTATTCTTATTACGTACGTGAGTTCCCTTTCTCAAGTAGAATTCACGCACCACAGATAGTGTCTAATTAGTGATCAAGTAATTAAACAATTAAGCACAAGAATAAATAAGCAACCCAAAAATATGGAAATTTAATAGATAGAAACGATAATCAAACGTCAACTTTCATGTTTGAGCTAAAACCCTATAACTAAAAAAGTTTAGCTCCACATAGACATGGAAGAAAATTTACAAACAATTCGAATAAAAACTTCAAAATAAGTATTACAGAGAAGAGAAGATAAAACCCTGTAACTACGGCCTCCACAGCGGCTCCAAGCTCTCTCTAGGTCCAAAGTTCTGAACTAAGGGTTTCAAGTTATCCAAAGTTATATAAAAATCCTGTCTTATAAACTATTTATAAGTGTAGGAAAAAGCCCAAACAAAATAACTGAGTCCAAAACGAAATAGGAAGATGTGCGATCCGAAAATTGCACTGTGCGTCGCGCACAGGTTAATTTCCAGTGCTAAATTTTATTGTTGTCCCGAATTTGCTTTCCACGTAGATGACTCGTAATATGTATGCACTCCTTTAAGCTGCTAGCCTTCAATTCATTCCAATTGCAACCTTACATTTTTTTTCTCCATACTTGATGATGCCACCTAGATAAAATTTAATTTGTCTTCATTCACATGTCTTCAACGAAGGCAACCCTTTTATATTATTTTAAAATCGTTATTTTTTTTGTATTTTTTCAACTTCAAATTGTCCTCTCAATTTGCTCAATCTCTTCGACATGATACCGCTTTATTCCTACACATTAAAATATAATATGAAGCACAAAACGATATAATTTATACTCAAAAGACAATTAAAAGTACTAAAATGTGAGGCAAACAATGAGTAAATATATGTATTTTAGGCCGAACATCATACCCCAAGCCTCACCTCAAATGCATCAAGCCTACCAACCTGAGAACGACATCTCCTACCATACAAGGCCTCAAAAGGTGTCATATCAGTACTCAATGATAACTATTGTTGTAAGCAAACTCTGCCAATGACAAAAACTACTCCCAATGACCACTAAAATCAATCACGCAAATCCGCAACATATCCTCTAACACCTAAATAGTCCTCTCAGACTGACCGTCCGTCTACGGGTGAAATGCGGTACTGAGATTTGACTGAGTCTCCATCTCCTTCTACAATATCCTTCAGAAATGAGAAGTGAACTGAGTCCCCCAGTCTGAAATGATAGAAACAGGCACTCCATGCAACCAAACAATCTCCCTAATGTAGATTCTTGCCAACTTCTCCAAGTTGTAGGTAGTTTGAACCAAAATGAAGTATGCGGACTTGGTCAACCTGTCCATGATAACCCAAATAGCATCAAACTTGCCAAAAGTCTTCGGTAGCCCTACCACGAAGTCAATAGCTAGACTCTCCCACTTTCACTCTGGAATGGGCATCCTCTGAGTCATATCATCCGGTTTCTGATGTTCATACTTAACCCGTTGGCAATTCAAACACTGAGATACGAACTCTACTATATCCTTCTTCATCCTACCCCACCATTAGTGTTGCTTCAAGTCATGGAACATCTTTCTAGCGCCCGGATGAATGGAATATCTTAAACTATAAGCCTCCTCCATAATCAACCTAATCAAACCACCCACACGAGGAACGTAAACACATCTCTTTGTCCTCCCTTCATCGTCAAGAATCATTTCTTTTGCTCCCTTCTCAACACCTTATCCAAATCTTACACAAGTTCACATCCTCAAACTATTAAGTCTTAATCTGCTCCAAAAGAGATGACCTCACCTCTACACAAGCCAGAACCTTGTCTGGTTCTGAAATATCAAGCCTCACCATACTATTACCAAAAGACTGAACCTCTATAGCCAAGGGACACTCCTCAACAATCAAACTTGCCAAGCTACCCATACTTACCGCCTTACAGCTCAATGCATCCACTACCACATTAGCCTTGCCTGGATGATAAAGAATGGTAATGTCATAGTCTTTGAGAAACTCCATCCACCTATGCTGCCTCGAATTTAGATCTCGCTGATTGATCACATGTTGAAAACTACGATGATCCATGAACACCTCACAATGAACTCCATATAGGTAATGTCTCCAAATTTTCAAGGCAAAAAGTATTGCCCCTAACTCCAAGTCATGAGTGGGGTAGTTCTTTCTATGTACATTCAACAGCCTCAAAGCATATGCTATCACCTTGCCCTCTTACATCAATACACAACCCAACCGGATTCGAGAAGCATCACAATAAATAGTAAAGTCCTTTCCTTCCACAAGTTGAGCTAAGATCAAAGCCGAAGTCAATAAAGCATTGAGCTTTTGAAAGCTCTCCTCACACTCATCAGACCACTGAAAAGCCACATTCTTCTGAGTCAAATGTGAAGAAATAGATGAGAACCCCTTCACAAATCGTCGATAATAACTCGCAAGACCCATAAAACTCCGAACCTCTATCACGAACGTAAGGCTGGCCCAATCTCTAACTACCTCAATCTTCTTGGGATCCATCATGATGCCATCCTTAGACACTACATGCCCCAATTATTCCACCTAGCTAAGCCAAAACTCGCACATCAAAAATTTAGCATACAACATCTTCTCTTTCAACAAGACAAGCACGATCCTCAAATGCTTCTTATGATCCTCATTGCTACGAGAATAGAGTAAAATGTCATCAATAAAGATAATCACAAAGGAATCCAAATAGGTCTTGAATACCCCCATTCATCAAATCCAATGCATAAATGCAGTTCGATGATAACTCGATTCTAAAATAAGACGGGCAGCACCTCTCTTCATTATTTCTATTCATAACAATATGTACAGTAGCCTATAATAACCATAATAAGATCATTTGAGCCTCTTAGTACTCCTTTCATCAACCAACCAAAAATATACATCAACAATCCATAATATCTCAATACACAAAATGATATACTCTTCCCTTCTTCTTATTCAAGGGAGATAAACTCATTATCAAGATAACAACCTTCAACTATGATGTATATACAAGACATAACAATTAAAATACAATGACAACAATCCAATATCGCAACTACAATTGAAGTTAATACACAATCACCTCTTATGCTAGATTCTCCTATTGTTTTCCTTATAGTTCTTCAACAAACAATTTATCCAAGGGTCCTATTACCTTTAACATAGAGAGGAGAGGTTATAAATTACCTTGAGTATGAGTTTATAACCTTCAAACACCTTAGAACAAGTTACAATCAGCAAAACATCAAGACATCGTCACTAGTGAACTCTACGAGCTTATCCAGGACAAATCTGCCCCAAAACCTTATTGCACACCTAGGGGATGATGGAGAACCCTCAAGGACACCCTTAGGAAGTAGAGAGAGGAGTATGGAAGGTGTATACATGAAAATGAGACTTTTAGAACAAGATATAGCCCTTGAACCGCCCCACCACCTCAATTTGCGGTGGAGATGCGACCTGGCAAGTGAAAACTTATGGCCGCATCTCTCCACCGCATCTTGGGGTGGTGATGGGTAGTGAGGCTTCCTAAAATGGAAGTTTCCGGCCAGTTTGCTGCATAGCAAACTCCTTATGCAGCCGCAAACTGTCCACAAACTCCACTTTTGGCGAAAATGAGTATTTTTCGATTCGTTTGACCTCCAACCCTTATGATATCTCCTTAACACTTATGTAACCCTTTATTAACCATCTAAGGATCCCCATGACCTCCTCTCAAGATTATGCTAATAGACTTATGGCACAACAATGCAAAATCTTTCGAGGTTAACAGTGGCCTCTTCAACAGAACGGTGCTTCGATTGCACATTAACAGAAGTTATCACCTTAGACCTCAACTTTCTCACCTACCTATCTAAGATCGCCATAGGCTCCTCCTCATATGATAGATTCTCATCAAGCTACACAGAACCCTAACGAATGATATAAGACCCGTCTGAATGGTACCTGTTCAACATAGAAACATGAAATACCATATGAAAACCTGACAGACTTGGTGGTAAGGCTAACTTATAAGCAACAGCACCAGCATGACGGAGAATCTCAAATGGACCAATGTACCTCGGGCTCAACTTGCCCCTCTTCAAAAAATCGCATCACACCCTTCATGGGTGAAACCTTCTGAAGAACCTGATCACTCTCCATTAACTCTAAATCTCGAACCTTTTGGTCCGTATACATCTTTTGCCTACTCTAAACTGCCAGAAGCTTTTCCTAAATAAGCTTCACCTTGTCTAAAGAATCCCTCAGCAAATCTGCACCCCAAGGTCGAACCTCAAAAGCGTCAAACCACCCAATAGGAGAACGACACCTCCTACCATATAAAGTCTCGAACGGCGCCATATCAATACTCGAATGGTAGCTATTGTTGTACGCGAACTCCGCCAAGGGTAAGAACTGGTCCCAAGGACCACCAAAATCAATAACGTATGCTCTCAACATATCCTCAAGCACCTGAATAGTCCTCTAAGACTGACCATCATTATGAGGATGAAATGTAGTGCTAAGATCTAACTGAGCACCCAACTCATCCTGCAAGGTCCTCCAAATATGGGAGGTAAATTAACTAACTCAATCGGAAATAATAGAAATAGGAACCCCATGCAATCGTACTATCTCTCGAATGTAAACTTCTCTGCATTATAAGTAACTTGAACCGGTATGAAATGAGCAGACTTAGTCAATCAATCAACAATGACCCAAACTGAATCGAACTTGCCCAAGGTCTTCGAAAGACCCACAACAAAATCCATGGCAATCTTCTACCACTTTCACTCGGGAATGGGCATCCTCTGAAGCCCCCCACCAGGTCTCTGGTGCTCATACTTGACTTGCTGGCAATTCAAACACTGAGTAATGAAATCTGCAATATCTCTCTTCATCCTGGCCCACACGTAGTGTTGTCTCAAATCACGATACATCGTAGTCGCACCTGGATGAATAGAATACTAGGATCTATGAGCCTCCTCCAAAATCAAGTGAATCAGACTACCCACACGAGGAAAGCACACGCGTCCCTTGATCCTTAAGACCATCTCATCATCAAGGATGACCTCCTTGGCATTACCACGCAACACCTTATCACGAATCTTACATAACTGGGCATCCTCAAACTGTTGTGCCCTGATCGGCTCCAAGAGATATGACCTCACCTCAACACATGTTAACACCCTAGCCGAATTCGAAATATTGAGTCGCATAAGACTGTTTGCCAAAGTCTGAACCTCCATAGCTAAAGGACGCTCTGAAGCAATCTGTCACGACCCAACCGGAGGGTCGCGACGGGCACCCGGTGCTAACCCACTCGGGCACCTCTTATCGTACTTTTGCATTTCATCTAGGTGAGCCACATAACTAAATCATACTTTCATCCATTAATCAAACAAATCCCATTGGGCAACATTACATTTATATCATCATTAGCAACTATACCCAAATCAATGTACACAAGCCGACAAGGCTAACAAAATGATATCCAAAATATAGGCCGACAAGGCCAAATACATCTAACCATATACACATGTCTACGAGCCTCTAAGGAGAGTATGTCATATCATAGAGGCGGGACAGGACCCCGCCATGCCCATAAATATGTACATAAAAGAATAAGTACCAAAAGTTATAGCTCCGAATGAAATGGAGCTCCGCTATGTAGTCCCTGAGTAATGAGGCTATGGATCAAGCCTGTCTCCCTAGCCACCTGCGGGCATGACGCAAAGATCCACAAATAAAAGGACGTCAGTACGAAGAATGTACTGAGTATGTAAAATATGATCAATATCATTATAGAAGCATAACAAGCAACATAAGAAATAACATAGGATGGGAGATAGTAGTATCATCGCCATAACACTTACTTTCTTTTCATAGGGACATTCCATTTCTATTGCGTATCCGTGTACATACATCCATATCCGTATCCGTATTCGTATCCATACTTGTTTACATTTCATATCCATTTTCGTATTCGTAGTCATATTTCCATTCATACTCGTATTCATCTACATATTCATATTCATATTCATATCATATACATAGCATTTAAATAGCATACCCAACCATGAAGGTTCGGTGTTTCGCATACAGCCCTACTCAAGTCTCGGTCGTACATACCGGCCCTACCAAGGCTCAGGGTTGTCCGTACCCAACTGCAGTGGTGTGCGCGCATTATATATATATGTATTCTATATTCTACCCGGCCATATAAGCTCGGGGTTTCATAATGGCCATACATAGGCACATACACATAAAAGCTCATAAGTATCTTTAGTATCATTACTATCGTCGTTCATTACATCTATCCCTAGAGGATTACTCGTCATGTGAGGAATTTAGTACAATCGTAACGTATCGAGAATCATGAGCTTAGTAGTTTTAAAGATAGGATCATTTGGAGGACATCATGGGCTCTTAGAGGAATAGATATTTGGCCAAAGAACCATGCCTTATGAAAGAAGGGTTAGCCTTACATACCTTTCCGTTCAACTATTCTATCACTTGCACGTTCTCCCCTTCTCACGTTTCTACCTTCATTAGAGTTATACTATCATTAGAAAATCGATAGCTTAGCATACAAGACTAAAGCTAGAGAAAATTGGACAGCATCTCCTTTATTTATAGGACTTTCTCCATATCATATATCAACTCCCAAACATCAATAATAACATTCACAACATCATAACAATAGCCTTTATTCACCTACATTATACTTACTTCTCAATTCACTTCCAATCATCCATATTCATGGTCATAACACACGATTACGTTCATTCATATACAACGTCTATCCCATGTTCTCAATATCATTTATAACATGATTATAATCATAACATATCAATAATCATGACTCAATCCAACTATTACTCAAAAGTGACACTATTCCCACATTCATAACCCATTTTCTATTTTCTTCTATAATCCAAGTGTTTCAACTTTTCAATACCTTAAATAACATGGAAATACCATAAAACTTACCTTAGATGGTGTAGGAATGAACCTTGGGTGGAAACACTTCACTTGAACAAAACCCTAGTTTCACCTTCACTGGATTTCTTGTCTTGGATGAACTTTAATGGGTTTCTTACACTTGATTCACTTGGTTTGATGTAATTGATCACTAATATCTCTTGGATTTTATGGGAGAAGTGTTCTAGAGAGTTCTAGAGAGATGGGGTGAAAAATGAAATGAAATAAAGAACTTGGTCCCCTTTTTAATAACTTAAAAATCTGACTCGTCGGGAAAATATACGGACACTTATACGGTCCGTATAAACTTATACGGTCCATATAAGTGACCGTGAAATCACCCCTTCAACATATCGTTTATGTGACCATTATATGGCACATTATACGGTCCGTATAATTTTATACGGTCCGTATAAGTGACCGTATAATCCCATCAGTGAGGGACCTTCACTGTGACGATTCTGCAGACCATTATACTGACCGTATAACATTATACGGACCGTATAATCGACCGTATAACCCATCATTTCATTGATCTTGTTCTCGTCACTTCGTTTGATCTCCAATCCTTATGGAACCTTCTTAACACTTGTTTATCACCTCATTAATAATCTAAGGGACGTTATAACTCTTTTCCAAAATATTATTAAGTCGTCGTTAACTTGTTACTCGTAAATTCTTTTCGATACATATTGAAACGACCTAACCCCGTAGGCCGTGACTAGTGCCCGAATTGGGCACCCAAACACAATCACAAATCCGGGTCGCATTATGGCTTAAACCGACACAAATATCAAACTCGTCTCGTATTATATCAAATCGTCTTCAAACATATCGCAAACACAACTATATATATATATATATATATATATATATATATATATATATATATATATATATATATATATATATATATATATATATATATATCAAAAGCCGACAAGGCTATCAAATGGCACAACTTCCAAATGTACAAAACGCAAGTCGATTTAGGTCGTCACTTGCGAATAGGATCGCTGCAACATAATATAAAACACACCGCGAAGGCATAACCCCTACTGTCCACGGACCCAAACGACCCCAGGGGGAAACATAGACGGGGCGGGGCCCCCCGGGGCCACCCAACGGGGGGGCGCCAGTCCCCTCTTTGCCCGGGCACCCCCCGTCTATGTCTTGTTCTTCTACAAGTGGGCCGTATGAACAACCATTTTTTTTTTTTTTATCAGGATAATAGCAACGTAAAAAGTTTTGTATTCAAGCCGACATATCCCCGTAAAAAAATAGGCTTAAACCCCCGTAAAATCTTCCAGCCTCAAACAAAAACATGTAATTCAAGTGGGACTTTTTTAGTTCAAATAATACATAAGAGTAGTACCCCCGCGCTCCCCCCGGGGCGCTCCGATGTGCGGGAAAAAAATCAGGGGTGGGGGCAAAACCCCTTTTTGCGTCAGAGACGGGCCCCAAAAAATTTAAAGTGTACCGGAGTAAGCCGAAAAAAAAATGGGAGCATGTAACTTGGGGCAAAAACAAT
>NW_026727121.1:0-35252 GCF_029784015.1 Lycium ferocissimum | reverse complement strand
ATCGTATCATATTAGTCGCTCATCATACTTCGGAAGCTCATCATACTTCGCGTTGTGCGCACGATAATAACTGCCCGGACTCGGCGAAGGAAGTAACAATATTATGCACGAGCAGAATCGTGGGATCTATATGTCATTCAAAACATTCACACAGATTCCATAGAATAATCAAACGAATTATCATTTACAAGCCAAAGCAATAGTCAGATCAAGTTCCTTCCGAACGTTACTCGGAAACATATCAAATAGAACTTTATCCATCATAGTTACATATCAAAATCATATGCATACGGATTCTCATTTCATACATTTACACAACTTAACCGAATAATCAGACAAATTATCATTTACAAGCCGATGGCATTGACCAAATCAAATCTTTTCCAGCTATTATCCCGGACTTATCAAATAGAACTTTAGGCATCATAATCACGTATCAGGATCATATAGATATACGAATTCTTATTTCAGACTTAATAGATAAATAGTAATCACATGCGGGGGTCGGATTGTTAACTTTATTAAGTTCTTTTAACAAGTCATCAGAACTACCCAACAGAATGTCCCCGCGGGCCCACGGACAAGTATAAATGCATCCGAGGCCGCCTTGGAACATGATAATCTTAATACGCTACAAAACCTCCTACGGACATATCGAAGCGATCCGAGCCTTCCTATGAAAGTTACGGACGTTCGTAGTTTCAAACTCTTTTATGAACAAATCTTTCCATGCATATTCATTTTTAATCATACAAAGGCATAAGGACCACAATTTGACTACATTATAAATACGGATATCGAGAAACAAATAATAATCACGGACATGCTAGGATCGCAGGAGTAGAGTTACCTCGGGGATCATATCATAGCCTATTCATACTAAGACATGCCAAAGAAAGAGAGGTGAGCTTTACATACCTTGGTTGCGCCCTAAACTAATCCAAACTTACGCCTCGGCTTCCCACGATCTACAATAACGTCATTGGGTAGCCATTAGCCATAAGCATTGAAGAAGTCGATTCCAAGTCTTCACTTTATCCACAGAAATTTGGGCAAAGATCTCCCCTATAATCCATCAACCCCGAGAATTCAACTCGGCCAAATCAACAACCATACCAACAATCATATTACCAACATTACGAATCAATTCCAAACGCATTCTAACATTAACAACTTCTTTCTACATAAGTCGACAATATTCCATTTATTCAAATAAACTCCATACATTCAAACTAACACCAATGGTCATACGTTCAAATATTATTCCGAGGACATTCAAACACGATTCAAGAACACTTTGAACAATTTATACAATATTTCAAACAACCCGAACAATGTTCCAACTCACCCGAATTCCTCTCAAACCCGAGATCAACACAATAGCACATCCCTCTCTCTAAATTCATGAATTACACTAACAATCCACACCTTATCAATGTCATTCTCTTAAGTACAAAAATTACATTAAAAGCACAATAACTTCCAATTCAGCCCGCAACCTTTGCGACCTCAACTTGGCTCATTAAACTTCATTTTACATCATAGAATGCATGACGACAACAACCAAAATACTAGATAACATCGGTTTAACATGGTGCCCTAAACCAGCCCATACACGGCCAACATCAACATGTGTCATTTCATGAATTTCATTCATTCTCTACACACTACAATAGCCTCCAAACATGCTAAATACAACTAACCCTTCACTCCTAGACACACAACACACACACGGCCTAGCACCCATACACCCACGGCTATACTCCAACACCCACATATTCATGATTTTCATTCATTTCCATATGCTACAATATCCACAAACCATGCATCACACATGAAAAATAAGATTGAACCATACCTTGTTCCTTCGCTTCCTCTTCTCGGCTAGGATCATGAATCATGCAAACGGATGCCTTGCTTGCTCCAAAAACTAGCTCATGTTAACAAGGACCTTCTCATTAGTAGGAAGACAAGGAGAAAATTATTTTTCACAATCAAACTTAAGGACCATCTTCGGCCAGCTTGCTTGGCCGAAGCTCTCCTCTTCCCTTTCTCCACTCTTCTTGAATTTTCTTGAGTTACAAATGATGACTTACCTCTCATTTAGTCATCACACACATATATATATTTATTCATGGCACATGGCTAGTCATGTGCACCTTCCTTGGCCGTTTTTCCCTTCTTTTTTTTTTCCAATTTTCTTCAATTTTCTAGAAATTTCCTTAGGTAATAAAAGATGAATGTCACGACCCAACCCCGTAGGCCGTGACTAGTGCCCGATCTGGGCACCCGAACACACCTATCAAACATAGCCACACACGGATGGCTTACATACGAATAAATATTAAACTCTATCTCAAATCATATCAAACACACCCACGTATATACCAATAATATCTACAAGGTTTGTGTTTCAAATTTACATAATTTCCGGAAAAATTTCGCAGTTTTGTTTTACCGATAACCAAAATAACCCCGCACGTAAAAATACCAACAAAGGCCACACAGGGCCAATAGTAGCAACATATATACATATGCAGTTTTTGAGACGGCCGCGGCGAATGGAATCGCCCAAACACAACATATACAAACACAACCGTATTTAAGTAGGCACAACCCACAAACATGTCCACGTACCTCTAAATGTCGGGACGAGAATCGTACGACGGACAGGCCCCGCCGTACCCCCCCGAACGAATATATACAATGCACGAACAAATATATACCAAAAATATAAGCTCGAGGATGAGAGCACTCCAAATAGCAAGAGGGTGTCCTAAACAATAGTGGATCACCAAATTAATGCGTAAGTACCTAGGGCATGAAACGCATAAGCCTCCGAAGAAAGGGGGCCGGCTACGAAATATGTACCGAGTATGCAAAGCGAAAATGTAGTATACAATCCGAGTTCGGATCGAAATAGTAGATACGTAAAGTAAATGCATTTCCAAAATATCAAAATGTTACTTCAAAATATAAATCATGCATAGGGCACAGGAAATATGGTCGCCCGCAAATCGATGGCGCCATAACACAATATAACACCGTAAAGTTTCAAATCTCCGAATCTCCGTCACATATCATACACAAGATATCGCCATACACAAGACTACACCAAATATAAGTGGAACCCTTCGAGCGAGGATTTCGGTGAACCATAAACACAAGATAACACCGTAGTATATCATAATGCGCACGATGAACGTAACCGGCTCCGGAATATATAGCGAACGATATCATAGTAGGCACGAGCGGAGTAGTGAGGAATCATATGCATAAAATCATTATCATAAATCCAAAAGATAAGTAAAATAGTCATATTTGAAATCGGAATAGTAATTGTTACATATTCTTTCAAAAGTTATCGAAATTACATAAAGGGCGTCGCGGGACCCACGGACGGGTGGAGACCCGAGCTGGCCCAGCCTATGGAAAACATACTCATCCTAGATCATACGAGCTCCTACGAAAATTTCAAAGCAATCCGAGCTTTTCTGTGAAAGTTATGGGCGTTTGTAGTTTTTAGAATCGTTAAAGAATAAGTTCTAAAAAAAAATCAGCTTTTAAGTAACCTTTGCAAACTATTAATTCCAAGAACATAAGGATCAATGTTATGACATATCAACACAAGAATACCAAGGAACAATTGCGGATCATAAACATGCTCGGATTGCGAGAATAGAGTTTCCTCGAGGCTCGTATCGTAGCCTAGTTTAACTAAGACATGCCAAAAAGAAGGTTGCTTTACATACCTCAATCGCTTGCTAACAAATCCCGATCACTCGCCAAACAAATCCCGACTCAAATCTCGGGCTCTCCAATATCTACAATAATATTATCAATTTCCAAAAATTAGCTACACGTACTTAGAATTTTAATTCTAATTAGTATTTGTCTACCGAAATTTACGTGTGTGTAAATTCAACATCCCCGAGATTTAAACTCGGCCAAATTCGTCAACAACCATACCAACCATACCAACAACCAAATCAATAACATCAAAAACCAATTTAAAAGGCATTCCAACACTAGGAACCTTCCTTTCAACATAATTCACCGACATTCCATTCAACTACGGATTTTTCAAGCCAATATCGACACCTACACATTCATTACCAATTCAAGACCATTCAAGTGCAATTCAAAGCATTTACTACCATTTTACAAAATATACAAAAAAATCCCCTAAGACTAGAATTCATCCGAAATCTCCGACCTTCGTCACAACATTCACAACTCATTTTTTTCATCTTCCCATTTCATCAACAACAACCACAATTTACACTTTAACAGTTCCATTTCCATAATTTCATAAATCTACAATAAAATCACAAAATCTCCTACAACAACTTAACCAAAATTTTCATGCCAACTTGAACTAGAATTCTTCCATTTGCATTAGAAAGGCCATTACAACACAATTAACATAGTAAATAAAATTTGATCATTCCTCTCCATCACTACCCATTTTCGGCCACACACCCACACCCATAACACAAAATTCTCATACTCCACATTCATTACCACATATTACAACATATATATATATATATATAAAATTCTTCAAAGATAAAAAGAGTAGAATCTTTACCTTTTTCAAGAATTTCCACTTGATAAAAAAAAAAGTTCTTTCTTGCCTCCAAATTTGTATCACATTGAAGAGGGTTTCCAACTTAATAGAAATTCAAAAGAGATGAGTTTTGAACCAAAGATTTGAGCTCCACAATTTTATTTTTTTTTTTGAAGTGGCCGTATGCCTTGTTGGTCTCTCTCTCTCTCCTTTGTTTTGTTCTTGAAGTTTCTAGTGTAGAAGACTTATGGCCCCCTTTCCTTTATTTATTTCATTGGTCTTGAATTGTCATGGGCTTGGGCCCCTTTTTTTTTTTTTTTTTGGTATGGCCAGCCACTACTACTTATGGGCCTCTTTATTATTTTTTTTTTTCACTTGAGCCCAATTAATTATGGGTCTTACTTGTAATTCCCGAAACTAATTTCCAAAGTTCCCAACTTTGCCCTTGACCTTCCTCCATATTTCCACATCAACATTTCATGAGCAACACCCATATTTTAAATAAAACATCAAATTATGGCCTTATTTCTTACAAGTCAAAATTATTTCGAATTTTTCGAACACGAAAAAAAAAATGCGGGATATAACATCTCCAATTAAAATCGAAGGTCAAAAAGTCTTGACTTTGCATCCCGGAATAGTTTTGGTCCTTAACTTATCAAAATTAATCCGGATTGTTCCAACGCATGAATTACGGGTTCGAACATCCTCCCCCCCTTTAGAACATTCGTCCTCGAATGTTAAACTAACCTTACGGGTTGTGCAAACAATTTGGGGGAGTTTCTTTACAAGCTATCACAATGATTCATCCAATGATCACCAACCAATTTATCAAACAACATAGTCAAGTAAAGATTTTGAATTACCTGCAGGCACTGAAAACAAGTGAGGGTGCTTCCTCTTCATCTGCTCTTCAGCTTCCCAGGTCATTTCCTCTCTGTTATTGTTTCGCCACAGCACTTTAACAGAAGCCACATCTTTATTCCGCAACTTTCTTACCTGACGATCCAATATGGCTACGGGCTGCTCTTCATAAGATAGCTCTTCTGTGACCTGGATATCATCTACAGGAAAGAGGCGTGGAAGGGTCACCAATACACTTACGAAGCATAGAAATACGAAATACGGTGTACCGTTCCCAAATCAATGGGCGTATCTAACTCGTAGGCAACCTTGCCTATTCGACTAATAATCCGATAAGGCCCAATATATCTCGATCGAGCTTTCCTTCTTGCCAAATCTCATAACACCTTTCATAGGTGACACTTTAAGGAATACCGAATCACCAATCGAAATTCTAAATGTCGACGGGATTATCCGCATATGATTTCGTCGACTCGAGCCGCTAACAACCGCTCCCGAATGAGTTTCACCTTGTTAATCGTTAAAGGACGTCGAACCACATCCGGGTCAATCAACTCGCCTCCCAATATCAAACCAACCGATCGGTGACCTACACTTTCTGCCATACAATGACTCATAAGGTGCCATCTGAATACTGGAGTGGTAGCTGTTATTATAAGCAAACTCAACAAGCGGCAAATGATCTTCCTAGCTACCTCTGAAATCAATGACGCAGGCCCGCAACATATCTTCCACTGTCTGAATAGTGCGCTCGGCCTGTCCGTCGACCGGGGATGGAATGCCGTACCGAGACTCACCCGTGTCCCCAAGCTCGCTCGAAACGATCTCCAGAAATTAGCCGTGAACTGGGCACCTCTGTCGGATATAATAGATATGGGAACACCATGAAGTCGCACAATCTCCCTGATATAAAGTCTAGTATAATCTTCGAAACGTGTATGTAGTCCGAATTGAAGAAAATGGGGTCGATTTCGTCGCCGATCAACAATAACCCAAATGGAATCATACCTACGTGGAGTGCGAGGTAAACCCGTAATAAAATCCATATTAATGATCTCCCACTTCCACGTCGGTATCTCCATCTCCCGCAATAGCTCACCGGGCTTCGGTGCTCAATCTTAACCCGGGGCAATTCGGACACTGAGCGACGAACTCTGCTATGTCTCTTTTCATACCATCCCACCAATATAAACATCTGAGATCATGGTACATCTTCGTCGACCCTGGGTGAATAGAATAGCGGGCATAATGTGCCTCGCCCATAACCTGTCGCCGCAACCCGCAGCATCAGGTACACATAATCTGCCCCTATGCAATAATACTCCATCGGGTGTAAGCTCGAACGGGGTCCCCTCTTTTTCAAGGGCTGTATCTCTGTAATGAGCTAGAATAGGATCCTCATACTGATGCCGCTTAATGTCTTCTGTAATGGAAGATTCAGCAATACCTCGAACAGAAACCCCAACATCTCCAGAATCAGCCAAACGAACTCCAAGACTAGCCAACTGGTGGATCTCGCGAACCATCTCTCTCCTCTCTGAAGGCGGGTCCGCCAAACTACCCCTGGACTTGCGGCTAAGTGCATCTGCCACGACATTAGCTTTCCCCGCCGGTAGAGAATATCAACATCATAATCTTCCAAAGAACTCTAACCATCTCCGCCGCCGCAAGTTCAACTCCCTTTGCTTAAAGATGTACTGGAGGCTCTTATGATCGGTATAAATATCCACGTGAAACCCATATAAATAATGTCTCCACATCTTCAAATCATGAATCACCGCGGCTATCTCCAAATCGTGAGTAGGATAATTCTTTTCATGTTTTCTGAGCTGCCGGGAAGCATAAGCTATAACTCTATCATGTTGCATCAATACACAACCCAGACCAATACCAGAGGCATCACAATAAATCACATACCCATCTGGACCCTCGGAAAGAGTCAGAACTGGAGCTGTAGTCAATTTCTCCTCCAGCAACTGGAAGCTACGCTCGCAAGCATCAGATCACTGGAATTTCGCTCTCTTCTGAGTTAGCCTTGTCAAAGGCGCTGAAATGGAAGCAAATTTCTCCACAAATCTCCGATAATAACCGGCCAATCCCAGAAAACTACGCACCTCTGTCGGCGTCGTAGGTCTAGGCCAATTCTCTACGGCCTCAATCTTCTGGGAATCCACCCGGACGCCGTCAGCCCCAATAATATATCCCAGAAATGCCACTGAAGTCGTGCCGTAATTCACACTTAGAAAATTCTGCATATAATTTCTGGTGCCGAAGTGTGCCAAGGACCGTCCTCAAATGATCTGCATGCTCTGCTTCCGATCGAGAATAAACCAGGATGTCATCAATGAACACAATCACGAACATGTCTAAGAATGGTCTGAATACCCGATTCATAAGATCCATGAATACCGCCGGAGCATTCGTCAGCCCAAAAGACATAACTCTGAATTCATAATGCCCATACCGGGTCCTGAACTCCGTCTTGGGAATATCTGCCTCCCGTACTCGTACCTGGTGGTAATCCGATCGCAGGTCTATCTTTGAGAAACATTTAGCTCCCTGCAACTGGTCAAACAAATCGTCAATCCTGGGGAGGGGGTATTTATTCTTTATTGTTACATTATTCAACTGTCGATAATCAATGCACATCCGCAGCGATCCGTCTTTCTTCCTCACAAATAATACCGGAGCTTCCCAGGGTGACATACTAGGCCGAATAAAACCCTTATCCAATAGATCTCTCAGCTGTTATTTCAATTCCTTTTATTCTGCCGGTGCCATTCTGTACGGAGGAATAGAAATAGGCTGAGTGTCTGGCAACAGATCAATAGCAAACTCTATCTCCCGCTCGGGAGGAAGACCCGGAAGCTCGTCTGGGAATACATCTGGAAATTCGTTAACGATTGGGACTGACTGAAGAGTCGGTGCCTCTGCTTCTAAATCATGAACACGAACCAGATGATAAATGTAGGCTTTTCTGATCATTTTTCTTGCCTTGAGGTACGAAATAAACTTACCCCTCGGCAATGCTGTGATACCTGCCCACTCTATGACTGGCTCCCCTGGAAATTGGAAACGGACTATCTTCTTTTGACAATCAACATTAGCCTAACAAGAAGCTAATGTGACATTACTCACACACGTAGACATATAGTTGCTGCCGCCTTGCTTATAAACGTTTCCAAACGCTATTTGAACTCACCCTAATTCCAAAGCTGCAATGCATCTTCTTCCTCTTTACCGGTCTAATCTGCCTCGTTCTATGAGACCACTCAAGGTTCCGGCTCACCCCGCATTCTCTAACTTCCCTTGGATTACTCTAGTTTCCCTTTTTGCCTCTGACGCCCGAATTTATGAGACTTCTAGAAAACTTCCCAGGAGGTCACCCATCCCAAAATTTCTTTTGCTCTAGCACGCTTAACCTCGGAACTCCATTGGAATACAATGCTCTAATGCTAGTATAATCACATCCACCACACCGCATGACCTTCAAAGACACAACCTGGAGTAAAGTAAAGCCTTGACAGATTTCAAAACGCCCTCGTGACACAATTACTATTTTACCCTTCTCGATCCTCCGTGTTCTCTTTTCGTCTATGGACACGACCACCTTCCGTTCTCGTCTTCCAGATCCGCTATAGTGATGAACACACCTTGATCGCCATGACTTACGATTATTCGACTATCGGCCCTTAAATTTTCGCTTACCGCTATTAAATAACAATCATACAGAAAACACACATACATAGAACAAATCCCATCAAGTACTCATATACCGTAGACGAGCGGTCTCCCGGCCGATCCGGTGGGCTATAGGGGAAAGTGTACCCTCCTCCTCGTCATCCCCCGCGTCTAAATCCGAGGAATCTAGATAGCCGGGCAAAGCCTCCCGGTTCACCGACCGGCCGTGATAAGGGCTAGAATAGTCCGTAACGCTCACCGAGGAAGCGGCCTAACATAGTGCTCCACCATCGGAGCAACTAGCACAACCTCGGAAGATCCTCCCCCGGTGCCGCCGTCGAATACTCGGACGGTCCGTGTCATAGCCGCCCTCGTGGGGTCCTCCTCACTGGGGGTCGAGGACTCAGGGGGAATCGTGGCGGGATCCTCCGAGGGATCGCCCGATAGAATAGCCGGGGGGTCCTCCGACCGGGCCCCGGAGCCGAGGTCCCGAGGATACTCTAGGGGCCTTATTAGCACCCCCATCATCGAAGTCGGCCTCTTCATCTCCTGTCAATCTGTACCTACCTGCAGGAAAAGGTGTCAGAAGTGATCTCCCTTAGACTCAGGCTCTATCGCACGATCTAAGATCAGAAGAAAAGATGACATCCTAAATGTCCTGTAGCCTCCTGTTTATAGATGTGGTGCACAACACACCGATAAACAAGACTCTACTAGACACGGTCTGTGGACATTCCGAGGACGAACCGCTCTGATACCACTTCTGTCACGACCCAACCCCGTAGGCCGTGACTAGTGCCCGATCTGGGCACCCGAACACACCTATCAAACATAGCCACACACGGATGGCTTACATACGAATAAATATTAAACGCTATCTCAAATCATATCAAACACACCCACGTATATAACAGAAGCCGACAAGGCTGTGTTTCAAATTTACATAATTTCCGTAAAAATTTTTTACGAGTTTCCTTTGTTTTACCGACTAACTAAAATAACCCCGCACGCGTAAAATACCAACAAAGGCCACACAAAATAACGTAGCAACATAATATACATATGCGGGCCGACAAATTTGCCGCGGCGAATGGAATCGCCCAAACACAACATATACAAACACAACCGTACAGTAGGCACAACCCACAAACATGTCCACGACCTCTAAACAGACGGACAAAATCGGGATGACGGGACAGGGCCCCGCCGTACCCCTGAACGAATATATACAATGCACGAACAAATATATACCAAAAATATAAGCTCCGGGATGAGAGGAGCACTCAAAATAGCAGAAGAGGGTGTCCTAAACAGGTGGATCACCAAACCGTGCGTCCGTACCGCGGGCATGAAACGCAACGACCCCCGAAGAAAGTGGGGTCACGACGAAATATGTACTGAGTATGCAAAGGAGAAAATGTAGTATACAATCTGAGTTCAGATCGAAATAGAGATACAGAAAGTAAATACATTTCCAAAATATCAAAATGTTACTTCAAAATATAAATCATGCATAGGGCACAGAAATATGGTCGCCCGCTTTGTCGATGGCGCCATAACACAAGATAACACCGTAAAAGTTTCAAATCTCCGAATCTCCGTCACATATCATACACAAAGATATCGCCATACACAAGATCACACCAAATATAAGTGGAACCCGCCCTCGAGCGAGGATCTCGGTGAACCATAAACACAGCATAATACCGGAGTATATCATAATGCGCACGACAACAGAACCGGCCCGGGAACCGGCGAACGATATCATAGTAGGCACGAGCGGAGTAGTGAGGAATCATATGCATAAAATCATTATCATAAATCCAAAAGATAAGTAAAATAGTCATATTTGAAATCGGAATAGTAATTGTTACATATTCTTTCAAAAGTTATCGAAATTACATAAAGGGCGTCGCGGGACCCACGGACGGGTGGAGACCCGAGCGGCCCGGCCCTATGGAAAACATACTCATCCTAGATCATACGAGCTCCTACGAAAATTTCAAAGCAATCCGAGCTTTTCTGTGAAAGTTATGGGCGTTTGTAGTTTTTAGAATCGTTAAAGAATAAGTTCTAAAAAAAAATCAGCTTTTAAGTAACCTTTGCAAACTATTAATTCCAAGAACATAAGGATCAATGTTATGACATATCAACACAAGAATACCAAGGAACAATTGCGGATCATAAACATGCTCGGATTGCGAGAATAGAGTTTCGAGGCTCGTATCGTAGCCTAGTTTAACTAAGACATGCCAAAAAGAAGGTTGCTTTACATACCTCAATCGCTTTCTAACAAATCCCGATCACTCGCCAAACAAATCCCGACTCAAATCTCGGGCTCTCCAATATCTACAATAATATTATCAATTTCCAAAAATTAGCTACACGTACTTAGAATTTTAATTCTAATTAGTATTTGTCTACCGAAATTTCGGCAGCACCTCCCCTGTAAATTCAACATCCCCGAGATTTAAACTCGGCCAAATTCGTCAACAACCATACCAACCATACCAACAACCAAACCAATAACATCAAAAACCAATTTAAAAGGCATTCCAACACTAGGAACCTTCCTTTCAACATAATTCACCGACATTCCATTCAACTACGGATTTTTCAAGCCAATATCGACACCTACACATTCATTACCAATTCAAGACCATTCAAGTGCAATTCAAAGCATTTACTACCATTTTACAAAATATACAAAAAAAATCCCCTAAGACTAGAATTCATCCGAAATCTCCGACCTTCGTCACAACATTCACAACTCATTTTTTTCATCTTCCCATTTCATCAACAACAACCACAATTTACACTTTAACAGTTCCATTTCCATAATTTCATAAATCTACAATAAAATCACAAAATCTCCTACAATAACTTAACCAAAATTTTCATGCCAACTTGAACTAGAATTCTTCCATTTGCATTAGAAAGGCCATTACAACACAATTAACATAGTAAATAAAATTTGATCATTCCTCTCCATCACTACCCATTTTCGGCCACACACCCACATACCCATAACACAAAATTCTCATACTCCACATTCATTCCCACATATTACAACATATATATATATATATATATATATATATATATATATATATATATATATATAAAATTCTTCAAAGATAAAAAGAGTAGAATCTTTACCTTTTTCAAGAATTTCCACTTGATAAAAAAAAAAGTACTTTCTTGCCTCCAAATTTGTATCACATTGAAGAGGGTTTCTGTCACACCCCAACCTTCGTCAGGGTGTGACGGGCACCCGACCCTCGTCAGAGTCGAGCGAACCCTTAAACGTCAACTCAATTTTTTTTTTTAAAACAAGAATTGAAAGTTGTAAATGAAATACCAAAATCGACACGTGGATCGAGGCATCTCAAAACATGATATATAGATACATACAACGTAACACAAGGCGAGCCAAAGGCCTCTGCCATTTCTGTACAACAAAATAACGGCCGACAAGGCCAAACAGTAACCATGACTCCCACGCTGTTCGCACTTCTATAGAGTATAACCCGTACAATATATAAAGCTATACCAAAACAGGGACGCCTCCGAGCAAGGAGTCGTCCGACTCCCGGCTATCTCCCTCTAAGAAATTGGGTCCCCGGTCGCGTCCCCCCGAACCTCGCGGGCATGAAACGCAGCCCCCGAAGAAAGGGGTCGATAAGGAATATGTACCGAATATGTAAAGCATCACCGAAGCAAGAAATAGGAGAGCACAACCGTAAGCAAGTTTAGATTACATCGTAAAAGTACAACGTAAAGCAAGTTTAGATTACCCGACATGAACTAAATGTGTAAATAAAATAGTCCTTCGGACGGCCGGTGGCTTCCGCCTAATAATAATAACAATAATAGTAATAACAATAGCAATATCAATAATAGTAGTACTAGTAATCCCCTTCGGGTGTCGCGCTTCCGACATACGTCTATCCCGGCCCCTTCGGACATGCCGGTCCCGGAGTAAAATAATGGCCCCCTCGGGCATGTCGGTCCAACATACGTCTATCCTGGCCCCATCGGACATGCTGGCCCCGACATAATCCTAGCCCCATCGGGCATGTCACTCGCGGCATACGGCTACCCTGGCCCCATCGGCATGCCACTCGCGACATAATACTAATCCTAGCCCCATCGGGCATAATAATAATAGTAGTAAAAATAATAAAATCTCACACCCCCATCGGAGTGGTTTTGTACGCACCCCTTCGCAGTGGTTTTAGAAAAGCCTTAGAAAATAATATATCACACCCCTTCGGAGTGGTTTTAAGAAAGCTTTAGAAAATAATATATCACACCCCCTTCGGAGTGGTTTTGGAAAGTTTTATAAAATATCACACTCCCCTCGGAGTGGTTTATGGAAGTTTCAAGGCAATTCGATTACATTCCGGCAAGTTACGGACGTTTGAGCATTTTTCCAACAAGATATAAGGATTCTAGCTCAATCGCACTGAATGAATAGTGCTCCATTTTAATTCTCATTCCATTGGATTTCGATAATTTACGAATAACCTCCGAGGCTCAAATTCAAGCCTAGTATACCTAGGACATGCCAAAAGAAGGGAAGGAATAGCTTCACATACCTCACGGGTGCCTTATGCTCGCTCGAGCTCAATTCCCGTTAACGTCCCGACTAGAATAAAATCATATAAATGGTCACCTTTACCATTTACTATTCATGGAGTTAGCATTTCAATAATGAGTTCACACTTGACTACCGAAATTTCGGCAAATTTCACACACACATAAATATAGCATCCCCGAGATTCAACTCGGCTCAAAATAACAACAACCAACCCAACAACAACATCAACAATATCAACAATCAAATTAAAACGCATTCTAGCATAGTTAGCACTACTTCCTTCATAACGCAATAACTTCCATTCCAATTTCACGATTCCAAGCTAATATCAATGCTCCCATACTTATTCACTAATTCAAGACCATTCATATATATGTCAACACATTCTCATTACTTTTCTAAATGCGCAAGTTTTCCATAAAACCATAATTCATCCCAACTTTCCGCAATTGCATCAAAATTACAAAATTGCATTGACATCTTCCAAATTCATTCACAACAACATTAATTCACACCTTAGACCATCGCTTCCATCATTATATAAAAACCATATAAAATCATAAAATTTCCCATAGCAACATACATGCCATTCCAACGCCAACTCAAGTCGCTAAGTGTCACACCCCAATTTCCCACCGTTAGTTTGAAGATGTATCGGAGACGTTTATGACGGCACCCGACCCTTACTTAGGGCCGAGCGAACCCGCTGACTAACGTAACACTCATACCCATACTGGGCCCACAAAACATAGCATACACACGTAATGAAAATTTTTCAGAAAACAAACATGCCTCTCGCTTTTTTTTTTCAAACCAAATAAAATCTGCAATATAAGGCATAACAGAGATTTCGGCTTATATAGCCGCCGCCAAAACACATCGGTAACATAATACATACAAACACACCGGCTTACGTAGCCGCTTACAAACAGACCCGACATATCATACACTCGACACCGTCCGCAAAGTCTCTATCATAACTTCGAACACCATACAAAGCACTCGACTCGGCAAAGACTCGGAGGAAATGGAGCTCGCCAATCCAACCGGAGCATCTTCTCGCTAGCATCACCGACTCATCCGTGGGTACCGCGTGGCATGAAACGCAGCCCCCGAAGAAAGGGGGTCGCACGAAATATGTACCGAGCATGTAAAGCATAGCATACATCAAACGAGGTCATAACTAAAGTAGGAAGTACGTAAAGTGAAGTCGTAATAACACAACTATCTAAGTACTTACATCCGACACACAAATCATGCATACTCATACCGAACGCATCGTAATCCGTCATATGGAATGACAAGAACCGATGTGGATCCGCCTCATCATCGGTGATCAAACTCATCATCGGAGAACAAACTCATCACACATCATCACATATCAAATGCGGTCCATAGGACCCGGCGGACGAACGTGGTCGCCACCCTATCCGGCGCCACAACACAAGATAACTCCGAAGATTTCAAATCTCCGTATCCCCGAACACAACACATCATCACAACACATCATAAGCCATATCACAAAGATAACTTCATAAACGGAACCCGCCCTATGGCGAGGTCTCGGAACCGTAACACAAAGATAACTTCGAATATATCATAGTGCGCACGATCATATACCGCCCGGATCCGGTGAAAGAGGTAACACGTAACGCACGAACAGATCGTAAGTGACCACACGCATATCGTACATCATCACGACTCAACCGAATGATCGTAACGAACCTCTTTTTTTTTGAAAATCCAAAACCATAGTCAAAACAAGTTTTTTTTTTTTTCCGAATTTCGCTCGGAACATGTCAAACCGAATTTTAGAAACCACAATTATGTATCCAAAATCATGGGCATAAAACCCTTATTTCCAACTCGACAAATACATAAATAAATAGTCATAATGAAGAAAATATTAAATTTTTCCGAAAAATCCATAAAGGTAGCATAGAAAGGCCGCGGGCCCCACGGGCGGGTGCCGACCCCCGTCCGAGCCCGACTACGAGGGGTAGGGGAGAATGATGTCTTATGAACTTACATATTATGTTTTGGGGCGTTTCGAGGTCGTATGCAAAAGTTACGGACGTTCGTAGTTTCAAGGTCGTTTTAGAACGAGTCTCTTTTGAAAACAAGATTCTTTTGAAAACAAACCTTAAAAGTTTAATCCTACAAAAGACATAAGGGTCATAACTCACCGCGTTAAAGATACGAACATCAAGGAACTTATACGAATTGCTTACACAACATTCCAAACTCAACCATATCGAAGACATACAAACCACAAATTAACTATACTAAGGATGCCAACAAAGACAAGCAAATACGATTCACAAATATATTCGAGATTTACGAATGGAATTTCCCAAGGTACATATCATGTTATACCTTAATTCCGTCTAAGACATGCCAAAAAGAAGAGAAGGGTAAGCTTCACATACCTGGTTTGCTTCCTAGGCTAATCCAAACTCAACCTCGTACGCTCAAAATCTACAATAACATCGATAGGCATCGAACATTAGTCATACGTGCTAAAGAATCCAATTCCAAACCATTACTTTTTCTACAGAATTTTGGGCAGCACTTCCCCTATAACTTGGACGCCCCCGAGAATTTAACTCGGCCAAATCTTCAACAACAATACCAACAGCCACTCCAACAACATCCACAAGCAATTCCAAACACATTCTAACATTAATAACTCTTTTCTATGTAACTCGACAACATTCGGGCATATTCAATTCGACTTCACATATTCAAACTAGTATCAAAGATTGCATATTCAAATACCAATCCATAATCATTCCAACACGGTTTAAGAACATTTCCAACAATCCGCACAATATTCAAAACAACCCAACCAAAATATAAGGCAACCCGAAACCTTCCAAATCCAAGGAAATATCAACAACGCATTTCTTTTCTTCCAAATTCATAAACCATACTAACAATCTATACTTTAACAACATTAATTTTACAAATACATGAAACTACACTAAATTCACATTATCTTCAAAGCAGCCCATAATGTTCTTTACTTCAAATTGATCATTAAATCATCATTTTCACCATAAAATCCATACAACAACAACCAAGTTACACTAAATAAAATTTGTTCATTCTTTGACAAACAACACCACCCATATTCGGCCATCCCAACCAACCTACAACTTTCATGAACTTCATTACTTTTCCATACATTACAACAACAACTAACGCACTACATAGAATTAATCCACTTTCTTTCCATGCAACATAACACCCACGACTAACCATGCAAACCCACGGCCACACACATGCACATACATATTTCTTGGGTTCCATTCATTTCCACATACTATAACACTTCACAAATCATCCATAACCATGAAAAGAACATAAAATTCTTACCTTTCTCCAATAAATTCCCCTTGCCACCAAAGATAGTTTCTTACCAAAATAATTATACCACTTCGTAGAGAATCTCGAACTTGACAAGTTTGACAAGAATTCAAGAGAATTATGATTCTTGAAATCAAGTTGAAGGCTTGGGAATTTTTTTCCCTTTTTTTTTGTTCTGAATTTTTCTGGAAATTTTGGAGCTTTGGCTGAAAAGAAATGAGAATTTTATCCCTTAAAACGGACGGATCGAAGTTTCGGTTTTACCGTAGCTACAATTTTTCCGATCGTAGCGGCATCGTAGCGGTTTTATCAGTAGCGGTGCTTTGCGGGAATATCGTTTCTGCGTCGACGTTCAGTTTGTAACGTCTATAATTCTCTACTCCGATGTCCTATCAATGAACGGTTGGTTGCATTACAAACTAGACTCGACGAACTTCATTTTAGGACTTTGAACCACCTTAAAACTCCACATATACTATGAGATATGCGCCTCCAAAGTTAACTAAAATCCGTCCCGCGTTTCTCAAATTTTCGTCGAACTTATTTTCTTCAATTTGCTCAATCCCGAAATATTCCGAAATTCTCCATACATGATATTTATCACTTATTACACTAATAATGGCCATGTTCCCGTGTTTCAAAATATTCTTTCCCGATTACGACTTACGAGATCGTAATTCACCCTTTTTCTTCGTTGTTACGTACTTTCCATGGCTTGTGCCTTTCAAAACATCTCATTACTACGATGAGGTACACGTCAAACTCATGCTCGAAAACGCGGGGTATAACATCCTTCCCTTTTAGAACATTCGTCCTCGAATGTTCAACTAGCCTTACGGGGTCTTACAAACACACAAGCTTCTTTTACAACTATCACACACAATTCATTCGTATACATCGCAATTCCTTCCCTCTCGCACTCTTGTCCTAATCTCACTAGCACCATTGGCACGACCTTTCAAGTCGTATTACAAACCCATATCCCATTCTCTTTTTATCTCTAGAAAAATTTCGGCAGAAGTTTCCTCTGCATTTCCTTACTATCTCAAAACCTGCACGCAGGAAATACCAACAATGCCTCACAGGGCCAACATACATATACACATATCATATCATATCGCAGCCACACAGGGCATCCAATATTCTCAACAATACACAAATTATAAACATACCCCGTATACCCAACTCAAACGACACCTGTTACATTTTCTTGTTTACTTTCCCCCTTTAGGCTTCAACTCGTACTTCGATCGCAACTTCAATATCTTTCCCAACATACATCTTCATACCTTTACTTACCTGCGTACTTTGCGACTTCCAACATCACCAATCGTTTTCTTCTATCGGCCATTCTTCACCGCAATCACAAATCGTGTAAGGAGTCCCATCTCCTATGACTTGGCTCTACGGCACGATCTCGTATGTGAAAGAAGAGTAACCATCCTAAATGCCCCGTAGCCTCCTCGTTTATAAATGTGGCGCGCAACACACCATAAACAAGACTCTCTGGACACGACTTTGCGTACAACCCCTAGGACGACTCGCTTCCGATACCACTTTGTCACACCCCAATTTCCGTTAGGGCGTGACGGCACCCGACCCTTACTTAGGGCCGAGCGAACCCGCCGACTAACGTAACACTCATACCCATACCGGGCCCACAAAACATAGCATACACACGTAATGAAAATTTTTCGTAAAACAAACATGCCTCTCGCTTTTTTTTTTTCAAACCAAATAAAATACGCAATATAAGGCATAACAAAGATTTATATAGCCGCCCGCCAAACACATCGGTAACATAATACATACAAACACACCGCTTACGTAGCCGCTTACAAACAGACCCGACATATCATACACTCGACACCGTCTCGCAAAGTCTCTATCATAACTTCGAACACCATACAAAGCACTCGACTCGGCAAAGACTCCGAGGAAATGGAGCTCGCCAATCCAACCGGAGCATCTTCTCGCTAGCATCACCGACTCATCCGTGGGTACCGCGTGGCATGAAACGCAGCCCCCGAAGAAAGGGGGGTCGATGACGAAATATGTACCGAGCATGTAAAGCATAGCATACATCAAACGAGGTCATAACTAAAGTAGGAAGTACGAAAGTGAAGTCGTAATAACACAACTATCTAAGTACTTACATCCGACACACAAATCATGCATACTCATACCGAACGCATCGTAATCGTCATATGGAATGACAAGAACCGATGTGGGATCCGCCTCATCATCGGTGATCAAACTCATCATCGGAGAACAAACTCATCACACATCATCACATATCAAATGCGGTCCATAGGACCCGTGATGAACGTGGTCGCCACCCTATCCGGCGCCACAACACAAGATAACTCCGAAGATTTCAAATCTCCGTATCCCCGAACACAACACATCATCACAACACATCATAAGCCATATCACAAGATAACTTCATAAACGGAACCCGGCCCTATGGCGAGGTCTCGGGAACCGTAACACAAAGATAACTTCGAATATATCATAGTGCGCACGATCATATACCGGCCCGGATCCGGTGAAAGAGGTAACACAGAACGCACGAACAGATCGTAAGTGACCACACGCATATCAGACATCATCACAGACTCAACCGAATGATCAGAACGAACCCTCTTTTTTTTGAAAATCCAAAACCATAGTCAAAACAAGTTTTTTTTTTTTTCCGAATTTCGCTCGGGAACATGTCAAACCGAATTTTAGAAACCACAATTATGTATCCAAAATCATGGGCATAAAACCCTTATTTCCAACTCGACAAATACATAAATAAATAGTCATAATGAAGAAAATATTAAATTTTCCGAAAAATCCATAAAGGTAGCATAGAAAGGCCGCGGGCCCCACGGGCGGGTGCCGACCCCCGTCCGAGCCCGACTACGAGGGTTAGGGGAGAATGATGTCTTATGAACTTACATATTATGTTTTGGGGCGTTTCGAGGTCGTATGCAAAAGTTACGGACGTTCGTAGTTTCAAGGTATATCGTTTTAGAACGAGTCTCTTTTGAAAACAAGATTCTTTTGAAGAAACCTTAAAAGTTTAATCCTACAAAAGACAGAAGGGTCATAACTCACCCGCGTTAAAGATACGAACATCAAGGAACTTATACGAATTGCTTACACAACATTCCAAACTCAACCATATCGAAGACATACAAACCACAGCTTAACTATACTAAGAATGCCAACAACACAAGCAAATACGATTCACAAATATATTCGAGATTTACGAATGGAATTTCCCCGAGGTACATATCATGTTATACCTTAATTCCGTCTAAGACATGCCAAAAAGAAGAGAAGGGTAAGCTTCACATACCTGGTTTGCTTCCTAGGCTAATCCAAACTCAACCTCGGTCGCTCAAAATCTACAACAACATCAACCGGCATCGAACATTAGTCATACGTGCTAAAGAATCCAATTCCAAACCATTACTTTTTCTACGGAATTTTGGGCAGCACTTCCCCTATAACTTGGACGCCCCCGAGAATTTAACTCGGCCAAATCTTCAACAACAATACCAACAGCCACTCCAACAACATCCACAAGCAATTCCAAACACATTCTAACATTAATAACTCTTTTCTATGTAACTCGACAACATTCGGGCATATTCAATTCGACTTCACATATTCAAACTAGTATCAAAGATTGCATATTCAAATACCAATCCATAATCATTCCAACACGGTTTAAGAACATTTCCAACAATCCGCACAATATTCAAAACAACCCAACCAAAATATAAGGCAACCCGAAACCTTCCAAATCCAAGGAAATATCAACAACGCATTTCTTTTCTTCCAAATTCATAAACCATACTAACAATCTATACTTTAACAACATTAATTTTACAAATACATGAAACTACACTAAATTCACATTATCTTCAAAGCAGCCCATAATGTTCTTTACTTCAAATTGGATCATTAAATCATCATTTTCACCATAAAATCCATACAACAACAACCAAGTTACACTAAATAAAATTTGTTCATTCTTTGACAAACAACACCACCCATATTCGGCCATCCCAACCAACCTACAACTTTCATGAACTTCATTACTTTTCCATACATTACAACAACAACTAACGCACTACATAGAATTAATCCACTTTCTTTCCATGCAACATAACACCCACGACTAACCATGCAAACCCACGGCCACACACATGCACATACATATTTCTTGGGTTCCATTCATTTCCACATACTATAACACTTCACAAATCATCCATAACCATGAAAAGAACATAAAATTCTTACCTTTCTCCAATAAATTCCCCTTGCCACCAAAGATAGTTTCTTACCAAAATAATTATACCACTTCGTAGAGAATCTCGAACTTGACAAGAATTCAAGAGAATTATGATTCTTGAAATCAAGTTGAAGGCTTGGGAATTTTTTCCCCTTTTTTTTGTTCTGAATTTTTCCGGAAATTTTGGAGCTTTGGCCGAAAAGAAATGAGAATTTTATCCCTTAAAACGGACTCCGTGAAGTCGGTTTTTACCGTAGCTACAAGATCGTAGCGATGTAGCGTAGTAGGTGCGCCAGGAATACTGTTTCGCGTCGACAGCTCAGTTTGTAACGTCTATAATTCTCTACTCCGATGTCCTATCAATGAACGGTTGGTTGCATTACAAACTAGACTCGACGAACTTCATTTTAGGACTTTGAACCACCTTAAAACTCCACATATACTATGAGATATATGCGCCTCCAAAGTTAACTAAAATCCGTCCCGCGTTTCTCAAATTTTCGTCGAACTTATTTTCTTCAATTTGCTCAATCCCGAAATATTCCGAAATTCTCCATACATGATATTTATCACTTATTACACTAATAATGGCCATGTTCCCGTGTTTCAAAATATTCTTTCCCGATTACGACTTACGAGATCGTAATTCACCCTTTTTCTTCGTTGTTACGTACTTTCCATGGCTTGTGCCTTTCAAAACATCTCATTACTACGATGAGGTACACGTCAAACTCATGCTCTGAAAACGCGGGGTATAACACTAAGCCTTTACTTACGTCACAAAAGTCACAACAATACAATTAACATGTTAAATAAAATCAAGTTCACCTCTTCTCCACACCACAAGGCTCACGGCCACATCCATCATTCACACACACACACACGCCATGCATACACACGTTATACTTTCATAATTCTCGTCGAATTCTAATCATCATAACATATAAATTCATTCCATAACTTAAAAACATAGAATTCTTACCTTTTTTTTAAAATTTCAACTTTCCGCAAACGGAGTTCTTTCTCCAAACCAATTATACCGCATCGAAGAGCACCTCAAACTTGTTAAGAACCCGCGAAGAACAAGATTTTTGAATCAAGATTGAAGCTCCAAGAATTTTTTTCTTTTCTTTTCTCTTCTTTCTCCTCTTAGCCGTAGCCTTCTTCTTTTTTTCTCAATTTTTCTTGAAGTTTCTAATGATATTCATGCATGCTCATCCCTTATATTAATTAAGCACATGGAAAATCTCATGGGCTTGGGCCATAAATGCCATGGCCGGCCACCCCATTTATTTGGGCCCAATTTTTCTCTTTTTTTTTTGAGCCCAATAGCTTAGAAATCATATTTTGCAATTTCCCGAAACAAATTTCCGAGATTCCAATTTTGCCCTTGGCCCTCTCCAATGTTCTCGTGTCAACACTTTCCATAAGTGACAACATACACTTCACGTAAAATCAAGGCATGGCCTTATTCTTACAAATCGCAATTTATGTCCAAATTTTCCGAACGTGCAAAAACACGGGATGTAACAGTTTCCAACTTAATAGAAATTCAAAAGAGATGAGTTTTGAACCAAAGATTTGAGCTCCACAAAATTTTTTTTTTTTTTGAAGTGGCCGTATGCCTTGTTGGTCTCTCTCTCTCTCTCCTTTGTTTTGTTCTTGAAGTTTCTAGTGTAGAAGACTTATGGCCCCCTTTCCTTTATTTATTTCATTGGTCTTGAATTGTCATGGGCTTGGGCCCCTTTTTTTTTTTTTGGGTATGGCCAACCACTACTACTTATGGGCCTCTTTATTATTTTTTTTTCACTTGAGCCCAATTAATTATGGGTCTTACTTGTAATTCCCGAAACTAATTTCCAAAGTTCCCAACTTTGCCCTTGACCTTCCTCCATATTTCCACATCAACATTTCATGAGCAACACCCATATTTTAAATAAAACATCAAATTATGGCCTTATTTCTTACAAGTCAAAATTATTTCGAATTTTTCGAACACGAAAAAAAAATGCGGGATATAACATCTCCAATTAAAATCGAAGGTCAAAAAGTCTTGACTTTGCATCCCGGAATAGTTTTGGTCCTTAACTTATCAAAATTAATCCGGATTGTTCCAACGCATGAATTACGGGTTCTAACATTGAATTTTGCTCACTTAGTCATCTTTTTAATCACATGTATTTTGCATCATGTGGGCCATGGTTCCCTCTACCTTGGACGGCCACAAGGCTTTTTCCACAAGTCATGAATAATAATTTCCAAATTCCAATGTTGCCCTTAATGCTCCATGACAATAATGTCTACAAGCAACTTGTGCCTTAAAGCAAAACCGGAGAATGGCCTCGCCCTTAACTTCCCGCGATTGTCTTAAAATATTCCAACGTACAAAATGCGAGATATAACAGTTATAACTCTTCCTCAAAGGGTCATTAAGACATCATTATCGTAATACTCGTGATTCTCACCCGATACATTCAACTTATAACTCGCTTTCCTTAGCAACTTTCTTTCCTTCACCCGAATGTCTTTGGAAGTCTTAATTAGCATCGTCAATTACTATCTCTTACTTATCCCAACCTCGTATACGTCATGTCCTTCGTGAGTCTATTCACTGTACGCTAACGGGGAAATTTTCTAAGGTGTAACAGGCTCCACCGCCCGTTCCCGAGGTTCCAGTACCTGAGCCTTCAGCTCCTCTGCTAGGGGCGGAGGATAGGGCCATGCGAGATGCAGTCCAGCTGCTGACCAGATTAGTGGCGGGGCAGGCTCGCAGGCACGGGTTAGGAGGTGACTATGTGGACAGACATGATAGTTTGAGAGCCCGTGATTTCTTGACTTGCAATCCCCAGAGTTCTACGGGTCAAAGCCTGAGGAGGATACCCAGGAGTTTATTCGACAGATGCAGCGCACGCTGAGGATAATTAGAGCTTCTGAGACTGAATCTGTGGAGTTAGCGCCGTATCGATTGCGGGATATAGATGTCAACTGGTATGAGCCGTGGGAGTTGTCTAGGGGCGAGGATGCTCCTCCAGCAGTATGGGACGAGTTTACAGAGGCCTTTCTTGGCCACTTTCTACCTCCAGAGATGCGGCGAGCTAGGGTTGACAGATTCCTATAGTTGAGACAGAGGGGCAAGAGTGTTCAAGAGTATAGTCTAGAGTTCGACTCATTGGCTAGACATGCACCCACTATTGTAGCCGATATGACTGATAGGATACATCGATATGTGATGGGGTTGGATCGTTATTTGGTTGATAGCTGTATGGTGATGGCTTCTCAGCCCGGTATGGATATTATACGGGTACAGGCGTATGCACAGAGGATGGAGGATCGACATGGGGCGTCGGCCGACGCAGATTATGACGAGAGCCGGCCCAAGAGGGCTGATCGTTGGTTATTCTAGGGAGTCTCGAGGGGCGAGAAGCCTCAACAACAAGATATAGATACTCTTCTCGGCCAAAGACGGAGTACACCTCCCGCGGTTCACGAGTAGGAGATTCGACAAGACGGGGTACTCGGGGGCAGGTCGAGCTCCGGGGTTTCGGGTTCGCGAGTGGACAGAGATTCCCGGTCGATCGAGGCCACCCATACCTCGGTGTTCTCACTGTGGGAGGCACCATCCGGGGGAGTGTTATCGTGCTACGGGTGCTTGTTTTTCTTGTGGCCTTCAAGGCCATGTTATGAGAGAGTGTTCGTTTTGGGGTAGTCCAGGTGGTGCAGCACAGCCTACTGGGTCAGTTGCTGGTTCATCTTCCTCTTCTGTAGCTATGTGCCATATGGGGCAGGGTATGCTGACACCAGCAGGTCGTGGCAGAGGCCATGGCGGGGCCTCCAGTTTAAGCGGTCCATCGAATCGATATATGCGTTAGCCGCATGAACAGGATCAGGAGGCGTCACCAAATACGGTCACAGGTATATTATCGATCCTCTCTCGAGACGTATATGCATTGATAGATCCAGACTCCACTTTATTATATATATCTCCCTTTGTTGCTGGTATAATCGGGTAATAGTATAAGTACACCCTTAAGGGGGGAAGCGGGTGCGAGAGATGCAAGTGTAAGACAGAGACAATCGGCACTACAATATACTTGATACGGACGCTTAGGCTACAGGTAAGATTCCTTGCTGAGATAAGTTAGTAAGATCTAAAGGCCAGCAATACAAGGGGTAGAAGTTAGGATAGTAATTGAGATAGTGCTGAGAATTAATTATAGAGATCTTGAATGATATGACACCGGAAAGTGGATGCTTAAGAAAGGAGGGAATACGACAAGAGAATGGTAACGAGTAACTTACAGAGACATTATGAAAGATAACCCTGCTATGCTGGATTAGAGACTAAGATGTGGGCAATAGAGTTGTTCGCTAATGATACTGCGACCTATAAGTAGCAAGGGAGAAAGATAGAAAACCTCCTATAGTAGGAAACGAGAAAATCAAAGAAGTGGATAAAGGAGGGGAAAGGAGTATGACAAGATAGGCTACAAACGAATGTTAGCACGGAGGGGATATGTGAAGTAGAATGAACCAGGGGAAGAAAAGACCGTGACTAAGATTGAATATACTTTATACAAGTCGTACAAGAGTAGTTATGTTACCAATGAATATTTATATGCTAGGGATGAGACCAAGCAAATACGTAATGAGAAAAGTTTGGATTCAGTAATAACAACATGGTTATAATATTCGGGGTGCGTTAAGGAAAGATGTAAAGGTGGTTTAAGATAAATTACCGAGATAGAATTAGTACTGAGGGCAAACAGGACATGGCTATAGTTGAACCAAAGATCTATCCCGATACCGGTTGTAAGATAAGAGAGGCAAAGTTAAAGTAAAATATAAGGATTAGTGAAGCCACGCTAAGGTATTTCTTGGGCTAATTTGAGCACCTTCGCATATTCTTGTAAAGGTTGCAACGTAATGTGTGACAGAAAAGTTGAGAGCAAGATCTGAGCAATGGGACAATAGAAGAGTTGAATTAAAGATAAAGAGATGACACGAGGTAATGTGCCTAGAATGTTACAAGTTGAGTGAAGGGGATTATAAGATGATTTAAGCAAGATGATCAGAACTAGCTGGTTACTAAAAGATGGTGAATTTATATGTCAAATTCTTTCGAATTATACCAAATACGATGATAGTTAAAGCGAGGAGCGGCTATGTAAAGTTATTATATGAAGGGACTTCATCGCTACTTGATAACTAACTCCAAAGATAGAGGCTAAGAGCAAAGGATAGAGTGACAGTTAAAATCTTTTAAAGGAGTCCAGAAGAAATACATGAGGCTGAAGATTCTAGAATATGGACTTCATGACAAACTTACCTCGCACTCTACGGAAGTATGACTCTATATGGATTAGGGTAGATAGGCTGACAAAATTAGCCCACCTTCTTCACCAAGACCATTTATCCAGTTAAAGGCTATGCGAAATTATATAGAGAGATTTCATAAAGTTCTCGCATCTATGGTCTCAGACAGAGGGGCTCAGTTTACAGCTAACTTCTGGAGATCACTCCAGAAGGGGTGAGGTCACAAGTGAATCTCAATACGGTATGTTACCCTCAGACTGACGGACAAATCGAGTGTACTATTTAGACGCTAGAAGATATGTTGCGGGCCTGTGTTATTGATTTAAGAGGTAGCTAGGATGATCACTTGCCACTTGTTGAGTTTGCTTATAATAATAGCTACCATTCTAGCATCCAGATGGCACCGAACGAGGCTCTGCATGGCAGGAAATATAGGTCACCGATTGGCTGGTTTGATGTTGGTGAAACTAAGTTAATTGGCCCAGATATGATTTAGCAAGCAGTTGATAAAGTGAAACTCACTCAGGAACGGTTATTAGCAGCTCAGAGTCGACATAAATCATATGCAGGTAATCGACGTTGACACTTAGAGTTCCAGATTGGCGATTGGGTATTTCTGAAAGTGTCACCCATGAAGGGTGTTATGAGATTCGGCAGAGAGGGAAAGCTCAGTCCGAGGTATATTGGGCCTTATCAGATCGTCCGTAAGGTAGGCAAGGTTGCTTATGAATTAGACCTACCATTTGATTTGAAAGTAGTGCATCCAATCCTCCACGTGTCAATGCTTCGCAAATGTATAGGCGATCCTTCCAGAGTATTTCCCATAGATGATATCCGGGTGACAGAGGAGCTATCCTACGAGGAGCAGCCTATAGCCATACTGGATCGTCAGGGGAGAAGGTTGCGTAATAAAGACGTGGATTTCGTTAAGGTATTGTGGCGGAACAATAACAGGGAGGAGATGACCTGGGAAGCCGAAGAAGAGATGAAGAAGTATCCTTACTTGCTTCCTATGCCTACAGGCAATCTAAACTCCTTAATTGGTTATGTTGATTGATGAATAAACTGTATGTGATAGCTATAAAAGAGACTCTCCCCCGAATTACTTATATGACCCTATAAAACTAGTTTAACATTCGAGGACGAATGTTCTAAAGGGGGGGAGGATGTTATATCCCGTATTTTGTACATTGGGATATTCCGAGCTAACCGTGATAAGTTAAGGATAAGACTATTTCGGGGTACGAGGTAGAGACTTTTAATCTCCGATTTTTTTTAATGCACAAGTGCTTATGAATTTTATTGGTATGGGATATTAAGAAAAATTTGGGGCTAGAAGTTGAAAAAAATTATTTCATGAAAAAGGGGCCAAGTGGCCGTGTGGCTTGGGTGTGGGCTCCCACCCATGGCTTGGCCAAACTTGATTGCTTCAAGCCATGAGGGGGGGGGGGGCATGTGTCCACCTTGTAGAGGCTATGTATTATATATATAGATGGTTGATGACAAAGCAAATCATATTCATCTTTCACAGACTTAAGAAACTTGGAGAAACATGGAGAAAAAGGGAGAACCATATTCGGCCATGGCTGGCCGAATTTGATGCCCTTGAAGTTGATCAAAAAAATAATTTTCTTCTAGTATTCCAACCATTGGAAGGTCCTAATTAAGGTGAGATAGTTGTTGGAGCAATCAAACCACTCGTTTTTGCACTTTACAACCCTAGCCAAGTTGAGAAGTTAAGTTGAAAAGGTAAGGATTAATCTTCTTTTACATGTGTTATGGATGGTTTGTACATGTTGTAGTGTGTAGACATGGATGAAATTCATGAAATCATGCATAGTGATGTTGAGCCGTGTGTGGACGGCTTTGTAAACTATGGTGAACTAAATTTACTTAGTGTTTTGGTTGTTGTTGTTGTGGATTCTATGATGTAAAATGAAGATTTAATGGTTCAAGTTGAAGTTGTAATCGTTGTGGGCTGTTTTAGAAGCTAATGTGATTTTAATATAGTTTCTTATATTTATGAGAATGATGTTGTTAACCTGTGGATTCTTGGTGTAGTTCATGAATTTGGAAGAAAGAAATGTGTTGTTGTTGTTCCTATTTAAATTGGAAGGTTTCGGGTGGTGTTGCATATTGGTTGGGTTGTTTTGAATATTGTGCGGATTGTTTGAAGTGTTCTTGAGTCTTGTTCGAATGGTTTCGGATTAGTACTTGAATATGTGAGCATTGGTGTTGGCTTGATTGTATGTGGTTGATTTGAATGTAAATGGAATGTTGTCGAATTATGTAGAAAAGAGTTACTAACGTTAGAATGCGTTTTGAATTAATTGTTGATGTTGTTAGTATAGTTGTTGGTATTGTTGTTGATGATTTGGCCGAGTTGAATTCTCGAGGTTTGTTGAATTTACAAAGGAAATGCTGCCCAAATTTCTGTAAATAAAGTGATAGCTTGGGATTGAATTCCTAAGTACCTATGACTAATGTTTGGTATCTAATGACGTTGTTGTAGATCTTGGGAAGCCCGAGATTTAAGTTCGGATTAGCTTAGGAAGCAGACGAGGTATGTAAAGCTTACTCTTTCTTTCTTTTGGCATGTCTTAGATATAAGTAAGATCTGATACGAGCTTTGGGGTAACTTCATTCATAAGATCCGAGCATGTCTACGATTCTTATTCACTTCTTGATGTTAGCATTCCTAATATAGTCGAGCTATGGTCCTTTTGTCTTTTGTATGATTGGATAGTAAATGTTGCATAAAGAGTTCTTGTTCCTAAAGGATTCTATGTCGAATACGGTCCCTAACTTTCATAGACGGGCTCGGATCGCTTTGATACGTTCGTAGAGGGTCCTATAACTAATAATGTCCGTAGCTTTCAGGGGCGGGCTCGGATTGGGTTGATACATGTCTATGATCCCTAAGATTCTCCTTAACGTGCTTCTAGTGACATTTAGAATGAACTTAACATGACTATCGCTCAACCCTCGAGCGTCGATCAGTTTACTTAGCTATTGAGTCTGGAATGATGATTTATATGCATATGGTTACTCACTGCTCTGCTCGTGCATACTGTTGTTACATCTTTCGCCGAGTCCCGGGCCGGTTATGTCATCGTGCATACTTCCACTGCATGGTTCACCGAGTCCCTCGCCAGAGGGCCGGTACCGTACATATATATTCCGGAGTATGATGTGTTCTAGAGTATGATGTATTCTGGAGTATGATGTGTTCTGGAGTACGATGTGTTACGGAGCTATTCTAAATTCTGGAGTATGATGTGTTATGGCGCCAAAGATGGGGTGGCGACCATGTTCCCCGAGCCCTATACATGATATTGATATGCATTATTTGTGTTTCAAAAGTAAGCATTTTGGTAATCTGGTTATTGTATTCATTTTCTATATTTCTTATTTCAGTTATGATCCTGCTTACTGTACTCCATGCTTTATATACTCAGTACATATTTCGTCGGACCCTCTCTTCTTCGGGTCAGTTTCATGCCGCGTGTACGTACGTTCGCTTTGGTGATCCGCCAGCCTAGGATATCTATTCTGCTACACTTTGGAGTGCTCCCTTGTCCCGGAGCCTGTATTTGGTACAGACTCTTCCGTTGTATATGTATACGTCTATTCAGGGGTACGGCGGGGCCCTGTCCCGTCATATGATTCTATTGCTACTCTTAGAGGTCTGTAGACATATGTGTGGGTTGTGAATAGTTACTGTTCGGTTATGTCTGTGTGATTTATGTTTTAGGCGGTCCCACTCGCCATGGCAGCCTTATCGGCTTGCGTATGTATATATTTTGGGATGTTGTGTTTTATGACAGCCTTGCCGGCTTCTGTGCGATATATATGTTTGTATGCGACAGCTTGAGACGACGTCTGACCTTTGTATATGTATAAGTTATTTGTATGCCGATTCTGGTTAATGGGTGTGTACGAGTGTCCAGCTCGGGCGCTAGTCACGGCCTGCGGGGTTGGGTCGTGACACTCTATCTTACTACTCATAAGCCCATAGCCTTTATCTTTTTGAAAGTACGGCAGTGCCTATAATTACCCTTTTTGTTAAGATTCTTACTTCTTCTGGCACTAAGATTCCCTTTCGTCGTAACTCAGTTGTCCTTGGTATTCATTTCATTCTTCTTCTTTGTTACCCTTCAGAATATACCACCGCGTATTTAGATGCAATCCAGATTTTCTCCAGTACGGGCGATTCGACCCACGGCCTAAAGATATCATATCTCAGATTAAAGAGAATCATTCTTTCTGCCTTGTTAATCCCCTTACTTTCCTATCATACTTCTTTCCCATACCTGCCTCATAATATACTTATTTCCAATCTGTTTCTCTTGATACAGATACACTCTCCTGATATACTCTCGACATATTAGTACATTTCGAACTTTGGCTCCCTCACACTAATACACTTCTTTCTTGGAATTTTGGAATGTCATAATTTAATTTAAGACTAAGTCTGCTCTTCCCCCCCCCCCCCTCTTTTTTTAAGATATTCTTATACACTAGTAACCTTTGAATAGTAATCATCTTTGATAATCAACTAGTCGACCTTAATGATCCTCCCAGTTCTTGATTCTTTATAATGCCAGAATTCCTTTCGTCACATGGCTTAACTTACTTCCCTTTTCTGCTAGTCGAAGTCTTTGTATTCGATCGACGTACCTATGCATACCATATCCACTTCAGATGCCTTCTTTGTTGTCTTTTCCACTTCTACCTTTTATGACTAGTAATTCCCTGGACTAGTGAATTAATGGGGACAAGGGAATTCATTAAGCCCCTTTTTGGAGTGTCCAATTATACCTTGCTCCTTCAACCCTAGTCTTTTCCCCTATCTTCTTCTTAATATCCCTGAAATTCTTCTTGCTCTGGGTTCCCAATTCCGATTTACATCTATATTATACCATTAAGGTTAATATTCCACATCATCCATTCCTGCGATTCATCCTTTCATTTGCTTAGCTCATTTGTCCCGTAACTCACCTTAACTACTTGTCTGCGTCACAGCTATACATCGTAGTTCTTCCAATGTCCTGCCGCTTCTTATTCTTATCATGAAATCCTTACAAAGTACACTTTTTCCCTTCTTCTTTTGGTCAAGCCCTCATCTTTCTTCTTGCCACTATGGCTAGTTCATGTTTCTAAGTATCCCCGGTATATCATTATTTCCTTTATGACCGGATCTCTATACTCTTTGCAGCGGTTCTTATCCCATGTCACTAATATATTGCCTCCTAATCAGTTTTGTTAACTTATTATCCTCGTTAACTTATTATCCTCTCTCTTGTCCCTGGGTGATTGCTTGACTTCCTTCAACCAGTCCGTTAGTGTATCCTTCTTACTTTCGTCCTCAGTGGTTTTGAGTTTCTTTACTCCTAATGCTCCTCTCCACTTGCCATTTTATAACATTGGCCCTGGAGCTCACAGAATATACTGTCGGAAGTGCAAATCCATTTTATCTCTAAGTTATGCTTTTGGAAGGGCTTCTTCGTTTCCGAGGTAACTGTGGCGTGTTATTATAACTATGCATTCACCTCTTCGGATACCTCTCAAAATCCAGAAACCCTTTAGCATCTTCGCAAAATCCTGCTTATGCTTCCCCAATTTACCTTACTATTCGTGGTTACTGCCCTTCAGTCCTACCTATCAAAATCTGTTTTTGGGCTCTACACACTGGTCTTTTCGTTCCACACTACCATACCCTATTCCCTTCATCTTCTTTACTTTTGAGATTCATCCGGATGGTCCTCTACCTTTACCGTCGTCCTAAACTCTCTTTCTCAGAAGCTTTACCGAGCCCTCGTTAGCAACATACTTCTCTTGCTCACGCTTCTCCTCTTCTCAGGGCATCCTAATCTTCTTACTCTTGTATGCTCACTTCCTTTCTTTCCTTTCCCTGATGCTATTGCATCAGGCTCATCCAGCTCTAACCTTTAGAGAAAATACTGTCAACTTGCCCTATATTACTTGCCACTTGAACCCCAATACCCTGTTCAATCTGTACTTTTAACATATCACAACATTGATTATCGGGGGCACACCTACTGATTAACATAACCATGCTTAAGATATCGTATACACCTTTTCTTAACATCTTACTTACAAAGTATCCCCAATACTACTTAAATTCATCCTAATTCTATAGCTGCAATACTTCTTCTCTCACTGTGCCAAGCCGATCTGCCTTATCTCTTGCAATCATTTAGAGTCTCCAACCGTGAATTTTAGACGCTTCTAATTTCCCTCAAGGTATTGTAGTTCCTCCTCCTTCTCTTATGACTAAATCCGTAGGACTTCTTAGCACACTTCCCAAGGGGTCACCCATCCTAGTGCTTCCCTCACCCTAGCACGCTTAACTTCGAAGTTCTGATGGGATCTGGTGCGTTAGTGCTTGTTACACCCCGTACCTCGGAGAAACACTAGTTAAATTTGAATGTAAGTATGTCGAGCTATGGCTAGGTAAAATAACTTTGGATCATGAGGAACAAAGCATTTTTAAGTATACTGTTTAAGTAAAAGATGAATTATGATCTTGTAAGTCGTAACCGGGAAGGACACCTTGGAACCAAAGGACATGACCATTATCAAGTATGATTAATGATAAATATCATGTATGGAGAGTTTCGGAAGATTAGATTAAGCAAATCGAAGAAAATAAGTTTGAATAAAATTTGGCAAAAGTTGGAAGGATTTTGGGCAGATTTTTAGTCAACTTCGGAGGGGTATATCTCCTAGTATATTAGGAGTTTTAAGGTTTTTCAAAAGTCTAAAATGAAGTTCGTCTAGTCTAGTTTCCAACGCAATAAACTACTCGTCAATATGACATCGGAGTAGAGAATTATGGACGTTACAATTTAGGCTGACAGAGCAGAAATGATTGCTACAGTAACTGCTACAGTACTGCTACAAAGGGCAATTATGTCATAAAAAGTTGAGGGTTTGAAGTGATTTTGGTTAATCGAGGCTCGGGTAGCGTATGATTATGGTTCTAGTATTGTTTCGTGGTGAATTTTGGGGTGAATTCAAAGTGGATATTGAAGATATTGCTGTCTTAACAAGAATAAGGTATGAATCTCTCCTTATTAATGTTATATCCCGAATTTTGTGCATTGGGACATTGCCGGCTAACCACGATAAGTTAAGAGCAAGACTACTCCGGGATACGAGGCTGAGATTTTTGACCTTCGATTTTGTTTTAATGGATAAGTTGTTTATGAATTTTATTGGTATGGAATATTAAGGGAAATTAGGGGCTAGAAGTTGAAATAAAAATTTCATGAAAAGGCCAAAGTGGCAGTGTGTTAAGGTGGGATCCACATGTCGGGATTTTATAAAGGATATATGAAGAGATATATGGGTAGTACATGTGAAGTTGAGCAAGTACTAAGAAGTACCCATAAGCTAAAAATGAGTGTAAGCCCTCCAAAAGGACGATTTAAGAAAACGTCTTCGGGTGATATGACTTCGAGGGGCCAAAACGGCATTATGCGTTTAGAATTTGGGAAAACTCCCAGAATGAAAGTTGTAGATAATTGAAATAGATTTTCAACCATAGGTTGTGGGTTCACAGGCAACATCGGGATAAGAAGATATGGATGTTTTAAGGCATAAAGGTCAGTGGGCCAGGCCCAACCCGAGCCCAACCGGGTCAGGCCCATTACCCACACCTTTTTAAATGAAATATCAGCCTTTTCTCCTCATATTTCATACCAAAACACCCAAAAAATTCTGGAGAAAAAGAGAGAGGAGAGCCTAGAGAGAAAAACTAATTTTGACCAAAATCCGCGCCCCGAATCTTAGAGCCCATGAAGAGAAAAGTGTCGTACGTCGCGTTGCCTTCAATTTGAGCTAAAAATCAACCAAGAAGAAGAGGGTGGACGTGGTGTCTGCACACTTGAGGTAAGATTAAGGGTCCTTTTCATTGTTAACAAGTTTATTCAGAGTTTAACGGATTAGAACGGAGGGAATAATGTGTAGAAATGGATGAAATTCATGAAACTTTGTATGTTGATGTTGAGCGAGTATGGGCTGTTTTGTGACAAGGAATGAACTAAATTTTATTTAGTATTTTAGGTTGTTGTTGTATGGATTCTATGATGAGAATGATGGTTTAATGATTCAAATTGAAGTTGTAATCGTTTGTAGGTTGTTGGAGAAGGTAATGTGATTTTATCATAATTTCTTGTATTATTGAAGTTAATGTTGTTAATGTGTTGATTGTTGGTGTAGTTTATGAATTTGGAAGAAAGAAATGTGTTGTTGTTATCCCTATGGCAATTTGAAGGTTTCGGGTTTGTGGAATGTTGTCGAATTATGTAGAAAAGAGTTATTGAAGTTAGATTGCATTTTGAATTGATTGTTGATGTTGTTAGTGTGGTTATTGCTATTGTTGTTGAACATTTGGCCGAGTTGAATTCTCGGGGTTGTTGAAATTATGGGGGAAATGCTGCCCAAATTTCTGTAGATAAAGTGCTAGCCTAGAATTGAATTCCGGAGTGCCTATGGCTAATGTTTGGTATCTAATAATGTTGTTGTAGATTTAA
>NW_026727120.1:0-35587 GCF_029784015.1 Lycium ferocissimum | reverse complement strand
TCATATGCTCATTACATCATGCTTATCATAACTCATCATGGTATGCTTGACATCATATACGTATTACAATACAGATGACAGGACTCTTAGCTATTCATACTTTTACTAAAGACGTAAGGTCGTGGACCCCGATGTCATTATGAGCATTCTTACGTATTCCGCCTCACCTTGAAGGAACAAGCATAAGGTGAGTGTGCACAATGATCAATATCATTAAATTACATATATTACATCATTAGCTTCTTAGAGCATCATATCATAGGCTATAGCATTTCTAGACTTTAGCTTACTATCATCATTTTCGTGTTCATCTTATATTTCTTATCTCGTATAACTATTCATGAGAGACTCTTAACTTTCTTGGAGATGGAACATTCATAGTAAAAGCGTTTTTGCATGTTCGGGAATTTGGACATAATTGTGATTTGTAAGAATAAGGACATATTTTGATTTCATTTGGTGGGTATGTTGTCACTTATGGAAAAATATGGGTGTAAAGACATCGGAGGAGGCCAAGGGCAAAATTGGAATTTCGGAAATTTGTTTCGGGAATTTGCAAAATAAGATTTATAATGAATTGGGCTCAAAAAAAAAAAAAAAAATGGCCCAAATTCATAGGGTGGCCGTCATGGCAAGGCTTGGCCCAAGCCCATGCATGTGGTGGTCACATGACCACTTAATATAAGAGATAATCATGCATGAATGACCATAGAAACTTCAAGAAAAATTGAGAAAAAAAAAAAAAGAAGAAGGCCACGGCTAAGAGGAGAAAGAAGAGAAAAGAAAAGAAAAAAATTCTTGGAGCTTCAATCTTGATCCAAAAGCCTTGTTCTTTGTGAATTCCTAGCAAGTTCAAGACACTCTTCAACGTGGTATAATTGGTTTGACGAGAGAACTACGTTTGCGGCAAGTTGGAATTTCAAGAAAAAGGTAAGAATTTATTCTTTTGTGTTATGGAACAAGTATGCATGTTAGAATGACTAGAATTGGATGAGAATTATGGGAGTGAGGTGTGTGTGCATGGCCGTGTGTGTGTGTGTGAAGTATGAATGGCCGTGAGCCATGGGGTTGGGAAAGGCAAGGATGTTATGTTTTCTTTTTATGTTATAGAAGATTTATGGATGTTAGAGTGAATAAGTTGAATGGAAATTATGAAAATTATGATGAATATGGAAGTAGAAGTTTGGCCGTGGGTGTGTAGTGTGAGTTGGCCGTGTATATTTGTTGATTGGTGAACAAATTTTATCTAGTATGTTGATTGTTGTGTTGTAGATTTGATGTTGATAATAGAAGCTTAATGGTCTTAGTGAAGTTGTAGTAGTTGGAGACTTATCTTAGAAATTAACATGAGGTGAATATTATGTTCTTACATGTATAGAAGACAATGATATTGGTATGGTGTTGTTGGAAAAATATATTGTAAGGCTATTATTGTTTTATTGGAATTGGAAGGTTTTGAAGGAAGTAGTATATTAATTGAGTTAGCATAATGTAGTTTGGATTGAATATGGAAATTGTTAGTATGGTTGTTGACTCTATGTTGATAGTTTGGCCGGGTTAAATTCCCGGATTTGTTGTTGAGTAAAATTGGCCGAGTTGGATTCTCGGGGATGGTGTATTTTCAGGGGAAGTGCTGCCCAAATTTCTGTAAACAAGAAAGGGCCAAGAATGAATCTCTAAAGACTTATAACTTACAATTGGTAATTGTGACCATTTGCAGATTCTGGACGAAACGGGATTTGAGTTTAAGTGAGTACAAGACGTCTGTAAGGTATGTAAGGCTATCCCTCTCCTTCTTTTGGCATGTCCTAGGTGTACTAGGTTTGGATTTGAGCCTCGGGGGTTATTCTGTTCATAGAAATCCAAGTCTGAATTTGAGTACTATTCATTCAGTGCGATTGAACTAGGATCCTTGTATCTTGTTGGAAAAATGCTCAAACATCTATAACTTGCATAAATGTAATTGAATTGCCTTGAAACCTTCCTAAATGACTTCATTAAGTTCTATAATATATTTGGTGGAGTAATAATGTTCCTAAAATGATCATCGCTTCGGTTCTTTAGAAATGGCTTCTGAAATGCTCGTAACTTCCTCGCACTAAGTCAGGTCGACTCGAAACTTGTTTCTGGGCTTTTAGGTGTTAGTAAGGAAACGTGAGTTTGATTTCTTTTTCAAAACCACTCCGAAGGGGGTGCGGTATTTTATTATATAAGACTCTTCAAACCACTCCGAAGGGGGTGCGAGATTTTACTATTTCATTCCACCTACGACTTATGTCTACTTTCCACAACGCTATTACTATTATTATTTATTATTATTATTGCTATTATTATTATTATTATTATTATTATTATTATTATTATTATTATTATTATTATTATTATTATTATTATTATTATTATTATTGTGCTCGAAGGGGCTAGGATTAGTATTATGTCACGAGTGGCATGTCCGAAGGGCCGGGGTAGCCGTATGTCACGAGTGGCATGCCCGAAGGGGCTAGGAATATTATGTCGGGGCCGGCATGTCCGAAGGGGCCGGGATAGACGTATGTTGGACCGGCATGCCCGAAGGGGCCATCATCTTATTTCGGGACCGGCATGCCCGGGGGGCCGGGATAGACGTATGTCGGGACCGGCGTACCCGAAGGGGATTATTATCATTACTATCATTACTACCATTGTTGTTATCATTATTATTACTATTTATATTATTAGGCGGAAGCGGCCGTCCGAAGGGACTATTTTATTTAAACATTGAACTCATACTGGGTTTTCTAAATTTGCTTACTGTTGTACTTTTCTGATTCATGTTTCAGTAATGCTTTACATATTCAGTACATATTCCGTACTGACCCCCTTTCTTCGGGGGGGGTTGCGTTTCATGCCCGCAGGTTCAGGGACGCAGCTAGGGGACCCAGCTATTTAGAGGGAGTCAGCACTGGGAGTCAGACAGCTCCATTTACTCCGGGGGCTGTTTCTATTTTGGTATAGCTTTACTTATTGTACAGGTCGTACTCTGTAGAAGTCTGCGAACAGCGTGGAAGTCATGGTTACTGTTTGGCCTTGTCGGCCATTATTTTGTTGTACAGAAATGGCAGAGGCCTTTTGGCTCGCTTGTTTCTATGTCGTATGTATATATATAATATGTTTTGAGATGCCTTGAGCCACGTGTCGATTTTGGTCTTTCATCTAAAATTTTCAATTCTTGTTTTAAAAAAAAAAAATTTGGGTTGACGTTTAAGGGTTCGCTCGACTCTGATGAGAGTCGGGTGCCGTCACGCCCGATGAAGATTGGGGTGTGACAAAGTGGTATCGAGCGAGGTCGGTCCTCGGCATGTTCGCGGAGATCGTGTCTAGTAGAGTCTTGTTTATCGGTGTGTTGTGCACCACATCTATAAACGGGAAGCTACGAGACATTAATAGGGTGTCATTCTTTCTTTCATGGTAAAGATCGTGCAGATAGAGCTGTGTCGTAAGTAAGGTCCCTAATCTAATAATTTGTATGATTTCAGTAATGCCGCCTAAGAAGGGTAAAGCGACGGCAGCCCAGAAGGGCAAAGCAGTTGCGGATGAGGTAGTTAGCCAAGCCCCCAGGTCTACTAGAGCTCGGACATATGCTGGAATACGCATCCAGCCCCAGAGTCCTCCCACCTCCCCATCTCCGGACGAGCTAAGAGGGGCACCTGATCCAATCCCGGCTCCGGCACCGGCATCGATCTCTCGGTCTCTCGGTCGGATGCCCGGCGGCGGGAGATTAGAGAAATGAAAGATGCTATACGTTTGTTAACTCAAGTACTTGCCACCCGAGTGTCGGACAACAGAATAGGAGTCACGAATATCCAGATAGGGCTGCCAGTGCCAGGGCACGAGATTTTCTTACATTAAATCCTCCAGAATTTAAGGGCACGGACCCTAATGCTGATCCTCAGGAGTTCATAGATGGTATGCAGCGTACTCTAAATGTGATGCAGGCATCAGCCACGGAATCTGTTGAGTTAGCCTCTTATAGGCTGCAGGGCATAGCAATAAATTGGTACCAGTCTTGGAGATTATCGAGGGGTAGTGATGCCCTTCCGCCGACTTGGCAGGAATTCTCAGACGCCTTTTTGCGCCACTATATGCCACCCGAATTGAAGCGGGCAAGGGTTGACAAGTTTCTTAACCTGCGACAGGGTAACATGTCTGTTAGAGAATATAGTGTGGAGTTCGATTCCTTAGCCAGGTATGCCCCTACTATTGTGCAGGAAATGGAAGATAGAGTTCACCGATATGTAATAGGATTGGAGTCGGAGTTACAGGAGATGTGTATGCCAGTGGCAATGCAGCCAGGTATAGATATAGCTCGTATCCAAGCCTATGCTCAGGGGGCAGAGGATCGTAAGCGCCAACGAGAGGCTACTTCGGAACAGGGTGGTAGTCAGCCCAAGAGGGCCAGGACAGAAGGTCGGAGTAAGGGTTCCACTAGCGAGAGCAGGCCCCAGTATAGTGCACCTTCACAATTTCGTGGACCTCAGCGGGGTAGAGAGACTTTCCCTCGGCAGGGACAGAGTTCTTCCTATGCGTCGGGTTCTCAGCAGCAGGCGGGGTCGGGGCAAGAGGTGATGGCCCCTCCTCGATGTGCGACTTGCGGAAGGCGTCATGTAGGGCAATGCCGACGGGGTGTGTGTTATACTTGTGGTGATCCGACGCATTATGCTAGAGATTGTCCACAAGGAGTGGGCCATACTGTTCCCGGAAACTCGGTAGCAGCGTCGTCACCTTCGGTAAGAGCCCCCGAGACAGGACCTCGACTTTCTTCCGCCGAGGTAGGGGCGGAGGTAGAGCACCTAATTCCAGTACGGGGCCACATCGTATCTATGCACTGGGTGGGAGACCAGGTCCCGAGGCACCGCAGGATGCACCACCAGGTAATCTAAATTTCATAGTTGATTGTCTTAGTCAATGAATGATTTATATGTGCCGCCCACCTAGAGAACCTTCCCCAAAATACTTGTAAGCCTTATAAGACTAGTTTAACATTCGAGGACGAATGTTCTAAAGGGGGGGAGGATGTTATATCCCGCGTTTTTGCATGTTCGGGGAATTTGGACATAATTGTGATTTGTAAGAATAAGGACATATTTTGATTTCATTTGGTGGGTATGTTGTTACTTATGGAAAAATATGGGTGTAAAGACATCGGAGAAGGCCAAGGGCAAAATTGGAATTTCGGAAATTAGTTTCGGGAATTTATAACAGATTTCTAGGAATTGGGCTCAAAAAAAAAAAAAAAAAAATGAGGCCCAAATTCATAAAGGGTGGCCGGCCATGGCAAGGCTAGCCCAAGCCCATGTCATGTGATGATCATGTGACACTTAATATAAGAGATAATATAGATGAATCACCATAGAAACTTCAAGAAAAATTGAGAAAAAAAGAAAAAAAGAAGAAGCCATTCGGCTAAGAGGAGAAAGAAAAGAAAAGAAAAGAAAAGAAAAAAATTCTTGGAGCTTCAATCTTGATCCAAAAGCCTTGTTCTTTGTGAATTCCTAGCAAGTTCAAGACACTCTTCAACGTGGTATAATTGGTTTGACGAGAGAACGACGTTTGCGGCAAGTTGAAATTTGAAAAATAAGGTAAGAATTCTACTCTTTTGTGTTATGAAACAAGTATGCATGTTAGAATGACTAGAATTGGATGAGAATTAAGGGAGTGAGGTGTATGTGCATGGCCGTGTGTATGTGGGAAGTAGTGAATGGCCGTGAGCCATGGGGTTGGGAAAGGCAAGGACGTTATGTTTTCTTTTTATGTTATAGAAGATTTATGGATGTTAGAGTGAATGAAGTTGAATGGAAATTATGAAAATTATGATGAATATGGAAGTAGAAGTTTGGCCGTGGTGTGTAGTGTGAGTTGGCCGTGTATATTTGTTGATTGGTGAACAAATTTTATCTAGTATGTTGATTGTTGTGTTGTAGATTTGACGTTGATAATAGAAGCTTAATGGTCTTAGTGAAGTTGTAGTAGTTGGAGACTTATCTTAGAAATTAACATGAGGTGAATATTATGTTCTTACATGTATAGAAGACAATGATATTGGCATGGTGTTGTTGGAAAAATATATTGTAAGGCTATTATTGTTTTATTGGAATTGGAAGGTTTTGAAGGAAGTAGTATATTAATTGAGTTAGCATAATGTAGTTTGGATTGAATATGGAAATTGTTAGTATGGTTGTTGACTCTATGTTGATAGTTTGGCCGGGTTAAATTCCCGGATTTGTTGTTGAGTAAAATTGGCCGAGTTGGATTCTCGGGGATGGTGTATTTTCAGGGGAAGTGCTGCCCAAATTTCTGTAAACAAGAAAGGGCCAAGAATGAATCTTAAAGACTTATAACTTACAATTGGTAATTGTGACCATTTGCGTATTCGGACGAAACGGGATTTGAGTTTAAGTGAGTACAAGACGTCCGTAAGGTATGTAAGGCTATCCTCTCCTTCTTTTGGCATGTCCTAGGTGTACTAGGTTTGGATTTGAGCCTCGGGGTTATTCGTTCATAGAAATCCAAGTACGAATTTGAGTACTATTCATTCAATATGATTGAACTAGGATCCTTGTATCTTGTTGGAAAAATGCTCAAACATCTATAACTTGCATAAATATAATTGAATTGCCTTGAAAACTTCCTAAATGACTTCATTAAGTTCTATAATATATTTGGTAGAGTAATAATGTTCCTAAAATGATCATCGCTTCGGTTCTTTAGAAATGGCTTCTGAAATGCTCGTAACTTCCTCGCACTAAGTCAGGTCGACTCGAAACTTGTTTCGGGCTTTTAGGTGTTAGTAAGGAAACGTGAGTTTGATTTCCTTTTTCAAAACCACTCCGAAGGGGGTGCGGTATTTTATTATATAAGACTCTTCAAACCACTCCGAAGGGGGTGCGAGATTTTACTATTTCATTCCACCTACGACTTATGTCTACTTTCCACAACGCTATTACTATTATTATTATTATTATTATTATTATTACTATTATTGTTATTATGCCCGAAGGGGCTAGGATTAGTATTATGTCACGAGTGGCATGTCCGAAGGGGCCAGGGTAGCCGTATGTCACGAGTGGCATGCCCGAAGGGGCTAGGAATATTATGTCGGGGCCAGCATGTCCGAAGGGGCCGGATAGACGTATGTTGGACCGGCATGCCCGAAGGGGCCATCATCTTATTTCGGGACCGGCATGCCCGGGCGGGCCGGATAGACGTATGTCGGGACCGGCGTACCCGAAGGGGTTTATTATCATTACTATCATTACTACCATTGTTGTTATCATTATTATTACTATCATTAATATTATTAGGCCGGAAGCGGCCGTCCGAAGGGACTATTTTATTTAAACATTGAACTCATACTGGGTTTTCTAAATTTGCTTACTGTTGTACTTTTCTGATTCATGTTTCAGTAATGCTTTACATATTCAGTACATATTCCGTACTGACCCCCTTTCTTCGGGGGGCTGCGTTTCATGCCCGCAGGTTCAGGGACGCAACTAGGGGACCCAGCTATTTAGAGGGAGTCAGCATCTAGGAGTCGACACCCATTTACTCCGGAGGTCGTTTCTATTTTGGTATAGCTTTACTTATTGTACAGGTCGTACTCTGTAGAAGTCTGCGAACAGCGTGGAAGTCATGGTTACTGTTTGGCCTTGTCGGCCATTATTTTGTTGTACAGAAATGGCAGAGGCCTTTTGGCTCGCTTGTTCTATGTCGTATGTATATATAATATGTTTTGAGATGCCTTGAGCCACGTGTCGATTTTGGTTTTTCATCTAAAATTTTCAATTCTTGTTTTAAAAAAAAAAAAATTGAGATAACGTTTAAGGGTTCGCCGACTCGATGAGAGTCGGGTGCCCGTCACGCCTGCCTCACATACCTTTGTTGCTTAGCTACTCTATCGCTTGTTCGTTCTCCTTAATGCACTTGTCCGTACCTTCAATGGAATTCATATCGACATTAGCTATGTCATCGTAAAAACATACTTACTAAAGCTATAGAAATTTGGGCAGCATCTCTTTTGTTTATACTACTTCACCACATTCCATATCAACTCCCAACATTCATAATAATCATTACAATATCGCTAACAACAATCGTCATTCATTCGTCTTATTCGCATCTCGAAATTCTATCTCGATTCCCCATAATTATGACTAAAAGTCCATCGCCGCATTCTTTCGTATCCAATACTTATTTCATGTTCTATAAGTCATTTATAACGTATTTATATCATCAACAAACTCATTTCTATGACTCAAGCCAACTACTATTCATTAATAACATTTTTCATCCATTTGATGACCCATTTGTGGTACTCTTCTACAATCCGTGAATCTCAATTTATAAATACTTCAAATAGCATGTAAAGGTCATGAAGTTTACCTTAAATGGTAGAGAAATAGTCCTTGAATGATAGTACACCCTCTTGCACAAAACCCTAGTTCTTCCTTCTTGAGATTTCTTGACCTTAATAGCTTTAATGGAGTTTCTTAGGCTTGATTCTCCTCAAATCTTGTTATCAATCCGATCTCCTTAGTTTTCTTTTGGATGAAATGTTTGGAAGGTTCTAGAGGTGGAGGGGTTGAAGACGTGAATGGAAATGAAATAAATGAAGTGAGATCACATTTAAAGACTTGGAACATCTTCAACTGCCGGGACTTCCACGGACTGTTCCACGGTCCGCTGGAACCCATTGTTGGTCGTGAAACTGGTCGTGGTTCACGACCAGCTGACCATCCTTTCGGTTGGCAGTTTGACGAACCATTCCACGGTCCATGGAACATTATATGGGCCGTGGAAGTGTCGTGGAAATCATCGCTTCCGCCAAAGTTGTTCTCGTCGTTTCGTTTGATCTCCAATCCTTTATGGAACCTTCTTAGCACTTGTTTACCACTTCATTATAAATCTAGGGGATGTTATAAACTCTTCTCCATAATAACCTTGAGGCATCAATAACTCAATACTCCTAGTTTGCATCCAACACACTAACTTATAACTCGATTCCCTTAACAACTTTCTTTCTCCAAGTCTAATATCTTTGGAAATCTTAATTAGAGTCATCGCATACTATTTCTTGCTTGTCCCAGGATTATACGCCATATCTTTCGTGAGTCTATTCACCGTATGCTAAGGAAAATTTTTGAGGTGTAACATTCTTCCCCTTTGGGAACATTCGTCCTCGAATGTTAAGTCGCTTGATTCGAAAAATTTCGCCGCAGTTTCCCCCATAATACGGCGATACCATCCTTTCATAGCAACCCATAATATCATTTCCTCACAGGGCTACAACACAATAGCAATATAGATTGGCCACACACGACCCATATACATAAAAGTAAAGCGTACATACCTCATCATCTTGTCGTCTCATCACAAGCCTCTTCTCCGGGGTCGAAATAAGTGCGGGTATGTAGATTTCATTCTTTTTATGCTTCCCATGTCATTTCTTCGATTGTTATTTCGCCATAAGACTTTAACGAAGCTATTTCCTTATTTCGAAGTCTTCGTACTTGCCTCGTCTAATATGGCAATAGGCACTTCCTCATAGGCTAGCTTTCTCTCCGTAATCCGAACATCATCTCATCGGCACGATCTTTGTGGGATCTCCAACACATTTACGGAGCATTGATACATGAAATACCGGTGAACTAATTCAAGCTCAAGGTAAGTCTAATTCATACGCTACTTTGACCCACCTTGCGGATGACTTTGTAGGGTCCAATGTATCGAGGACTCAACTTTCCCTTCTTACCGAATCTCATTACTCCTTTCATTGGTGATACCTTCAAGAACACCCAATCTAGCACGAAGGTGCCCATTTTTCAAGAACGAGCTTCACCTCTTCTTAATTGGCGATGGGTTTTCACCAGGACCATGAGTTCCATGGTATTCACATATCATGTTCCAGTCCCGCTGGGTCGGATCCGACCTCAATGGTCTCGGCCACCTTGCTTCGGAATGCGACCTATGGCCGAGACAAGGTCCGAGGTGTCGACACTAAAGTTATACTCCGATATCCTTGCGGGTCCCCGTTAGCTGCCGAGCTTCGTGCATCACTTCTAAACGACAACCCTCGGCTATTCGATGGACGCTCGGTTCTTCTATCTCCTCCGCTCGAGAATTGACAGACCCTCGTACCTCGACTTCTCCGGCTTGCGCTACGTTTAATTGAGAATACGCGCATCTTTCCTCGATGGCCGTATCTCCGGTCATAATTATTTCTAGACCTCTCGGGATCCTTTACTTAGGTTTACCGGCCTCGGAGGTTCGAGCTCGGTCATCCTCCACCCGAATCTTGGACTCCGCACCGCTGCGCACGTCCGCCTGTGTCACACCGTATTCCAAGAAATTTTCCTTTAGTTTGAACGAGGTCGTCGAACTTCGGGGGTTAAGCCCTTTGGTAAATGCTTGTGCGGCCCATTCTTCTAGAACCGGAGAGAGTTCCATCCGTTCCCTTTGGAAACAATTGACGAACTTCGTAGTAACTCGTCATCCCTTTGGGCTATCCGAAAAATATCCGCCTTTACGGCCCGGACCTTTTTTGGCACCAAGATGAGCTTTTATGAACGCATCCGCGAGCATTTCGAAAGAAGTGATTGAATGCTCGGGCAGATGGTCATACCAAGTCAATGCTCCTTTTGACAAATATTTCTTCGAACTTTTAAGCAACACGGATTCAATTTCATCTTCTTCGACATCGTTGCCCTTTATGGCATAGGTGTACGAGGTCACGTGTTCGAGGATCCGTCAGCCATCATATTTCTTCGGGATGTCCGGCATTTTGAACCTCTTGGGATCAACTTAGAGCCGCACTCGGAGGAAAAGGCCTCGAATGTACCTCTTCGAATCCGGTCCCTTCGTAACGGGCGGAGCCTCCGGATCTGTCACCCGAGAGTTATAGGTCTCCACCCTTTTCTCGGTTGAGTCTACCCGCTTTGCCAATGTTTCGAGCATTCTTATTACCTCTGGATGAACCAAATTCTGAACTATTGCTCTCGACTATTCGAACTTCTTCTCCGGGTTCTAAGAACACCCTTATTCTTCTCCGGTCGTTTCATCCTTCTTGCTCGCAACCGGGCTATTGCTACACCTTGTTTGGCAATAGCCGCTCTTTGTTCGCAACATTTCAAAAATGAGACGTAAGTTAATATCATCCGGATATTTGGCACTTTCGGCCTTGTGCCCGGACAAAGTGGGGACAGAATGGAGAGCATTTAAAGGATCGGTGGCCGGCTGGCGGTGTTCTCCGGTTCATAGTTTTTTGTCGCTGAGGCCTCCTCGGGAATCGACGGAATCGGGTCAACGGGATTCACTGGTAATCCCTGTAGCCCGATGTTCTCATTTTCGGCCACAATCTCATTGTTGACGTGACCAGATTGTCCACTGTTTGCCATTTGGTCCGTTTTCACAGAGACGAACAAAAGAACTTAAAACTTTTGGATGAATGAGTTGCAACCGAGATCAAAGACCACTATTATCCAATGCCCCACGGTGGGCGCCAAACTGTTTTACCCCAAAATTGATAATAAGTTAAATTTGTAAATGAGGTATAGGATATGTGGGCACTTTAATCTATTCTTTGATGAACGAAAGATATATGTGTATATTTTGCTTATAAAACGACTTAAGTGTGAATAAATCGATATGCTAATGGTTGCAAAGATGTTGGGATGGTATATTTGAGCTAAGATCTTATTATATATTCCGTGCAATATTGAATGATATGATTCAATAGATTATTTAAGCTGTAAACCGGACCAAAGTCAGAGGAAATCAAAGAGAGAGAGAAAACTTCAATATATGTATTCAAATACAAAGTTCTTGGATCTGAAAAGCCAACCCCTAAAAGTAAGGAAATACCCCTATTTATAGTTTTCCCTATGGCCCTATACATCATCATGGAGCCTTTTTAGAATAAAGGAAACCTAATATGGATAAGGTTAATGTACGGTGTCCGACACCCGTACGACTGTCAGAAACAGGTGACAGCATGATTTCTACACGTGGCGAGCGAATAACTGATTAACCGGACTAAAGGCAACGATCAGAACGGTCATGAAGACACCGGACTAACGGCCACGACTGATTCCGCTATGTTTGAACCGGACAAACGGCCACGATCAACTCGGCCATGTAGGAACCGGATCAACTGCGATAAGGAGTTATCCCCGGTTAAATCGGACCCAATGATTTTCTTCAAACTTCTTCTGATCAAGCGCTATTGTTTGCCTTCTTTCTTTTATCGCCCCCGATTTTCACCGGACAAACGTTAACCAGATTTTTACCGTATACAAGAGTATAATAAGTTTGCATCATTTCACAATGACTATCTTCGAGATACACTATCGTTGGTCAGTCGTCAGTTCTCAGATGTTGTCATCCTCTACGCTGACTATTACGGAGCTTTTCTCTCTGTTTTTCGAAGTGCATATTATCTTGGAATAGATCGTGAATCATTACTTAAAGTGTGTTGTGGAATTGGAGGAAAGTACAACTTTGATGGGAAGAAAACATGTGGATCACCGGAGAGTTCAGTTTGCTCTGACCCCTCATGTTTCATGAATTGGGACGGTGTACATCTAACCAAGTGCATATTGTCATATTTCGGAGATTCTCATCGCTGATATCTTATCGAACATTGATTGTATATGGTGAATGAAAATTATTAGTCATAAATTTTCAGATCCCAAATACATGTCTTCGATATGGAGATAGAACTCTTGCCTGTTCTATTTCATCCATTTTATCAGAAGTACTAATTTCGCCTGTCACTCTTCTATAAGCTATACAAGTCCTTTGGTTTTAAGCAGGGGCGAAGGCATTATTTACGAGTTCAGCCGAACCCAATAACTTTGATTCAAACCCTGTATTTGTTTTGAAAAACTTATTAAACACGTGCAAAATATTAGTTTAGAACCCTGTAACTTTAAAGAACTAGAATCTCGAACCCATAAGCTTCAAATTCTGGCTCCGCCCCTGGCTTTAAGTTGTTATCGGTAAGTTGGATGTGTGAGTCTACTAACCAATAATCAAAAGGAAAAAAAGTATATACACTACATCAAAATGGATATGGTCTAATACTTTCTGTATTAATCAGAAAAGCTTTCAACGGAAAAGAATATTCAGCAGTCTAATATATATGGCGCTATGTAATACTTTCTGTTGAATATGGTTTATTTCCAAATGTATGCATAGAGAAAAGCAAAATGGATAGTGGCATTGTCCAATACTTTTTATTGAATATGATCTATTTCCAAATGCTGATGAATCATATATTGTGTGCCATTATAGCAAAAGAGATGGTGGACGATATTTCTACTGGAAACGATTAGAAGAGGTTGTTCAGTGTTCTCACAAGAGTTTGATATCTCAAAGAATTTTGTGCAGGCATTCTATTCGACTTCTTACTGCCTATAACTATTTCATGTTACCTGAGAAGTATTTGTTGGCTACATGGAGGCAAGAAATATTTTTCGTTCTGATGTAATCCGGCCAAACTCCAGGATCGAATGGGAATAGTGAAGCGTCACCAAGTATAGAAGTCCTTGTTTTCGGATCAGGCTGACAGGCCATAAACTTTCTTGATATCATCATATACACACGCAACAATTTCATTACCTCTTATGCAAGCCTGTAGTCCAAGGCCATGAATGGATCTTTCCCCCTCGAGCATTGTCAGCTAAGTGAGAAAAGTCGATCTTAGATCAGCACAAGAAAAACAATTTGATGCAATTGAATATCAAGCTGAATGAACTTTGAAAATATGCAGCAAAAATGGTAATTTAGAAAAGAGTCTCCCATTATAAGAGTTCTTTTCTTTGAATCGCTTTAAGTGCCTCCTTGATATAAGGTTCTACAGTACCCAAATCACCAAGTTTTATGTAAGCTTGATCCCTTCTGTATTTAATGTCAACATACCTACTGACAATTTCAAAAATATAGTGAAATAACCTTCTCTATTCTTTCCCCGGACCATGATCCTTGTCTCTACGACTCCGATGGGTTCCCTAACTCATTCTTCAATAGGCACGCGGTCAGAGCCCTGGCTCCTCCCTTTCTTGTATTATATATACCTTGAGTTCTTCTTTCCAGCAGCTTCAATCTTCTCATGAATATACATATTCCATAACTCCTTTTTCTTGACTAATGACAACATGTCGACTTCACAGTGCCTAGTCGAATTGCGAAGTATAACAACTAATTCTTGAGAATATTCTGATGCACCAAGTTCATATTCTTTGTCGAACTGTTATAAGAGAAACTGCCCCTTTAACTATTGGTTTCCTTGCTCTACTAAGTCCATCAGTAAATTGGTTTTTATCTATTTTAATCTCAAATTTCTTGTCATATATATCCCTTTCTCTGAAAACAGTTCGATCATTCGAAAATTCAGTCCTATAAGACATTGCAACTTCCTGTTCGTGTTGGTAAAGTTCTGTATGGAATGTTTCAGAAGGCGGTCCGTTTAATTTGGACAAGTTGACACTCCTTTTTCCATTATGAAGGTGCTTTTAATTGCCTGCTAAAAGTGTTCTTGATGGAAGAACACTATAATAGAGCAATCCGGTTAAGGTCCTTAAGCACAAATCTTTTGTTGAACTCCATACTATCTAAAGTGAGGCTTGAGTGCTTCACTGACAGGAGAAACTGATGCTGATGCCGATTCCAAACAATGGCCGGTGGTATGTTCGATCTTTGTTTCCGCTGCGTTTTGCTTTGCTCTATTTGTGTTTATGTTGGGAAATAACAATCCCACCCAAGAATAATATCCACGTTAAATAAAAAGAACAAGAGAATAGTAAGGACACCAATCTTTTAATGTGGAGAAAATACAATACATGAGAGGAGCAATACAATACCACTATAGTGAAAATATTACAACTTGGTATTCTCAAAAGACTACACCACACTAAAAGAAAATAACTCTCTTTGTCACGACCCAACCCCGTAGGCCGTGACTAGTGCCCGAGCTGGGCACCCAAACACATTCATTAACCAGAATCGCATACAGATAACTAATACATATACAAATACCAAACGCTGTCTCAAACTGTCGCAAACAGAAATATATGTCACAGAAGCCAACAAGGCTATCATAAAGCATAGCGTCCCGAAATATATATACAAACGCGAGCCGACAAGGCTGCCGCGGCGAATGGGACCGCCCAAAACATATACCATACGAACACAATCGAAAAAATATTCACAACCCACATATATGTCTACGCCACCCTCTAAAGAATAACAGAATCATATGACGGGACAGACCCGCCGTACCCCGAATAAATATATACATATGCAACGGAAGAGTATATACCAAAATATAGGCTCCGGAATAAAGGGAGCACTTCTAAATAGCGAATAGGTGTCCTAGTGCGGCGGATCACCGAAATGGGCGTACGTACCGCGGGCATAAAACGCAGCCCCCGAAGAAAGGGGGTCAGTACGGAATATGTACTGAGTATGCAAAGCAAGAAATACAGTAAACCGAATCATAATCGAAACAGAAGTGCAGAAAATAAGTATAACATCCAAAATACCAAAACGTTACTTTTAAAACACAAATCATGCATAGGGCTCAGGGAATATGGTCGCCCACCCGTCACTGGCGCCATAACACGATAACACCGTGGTTTCATATCTCCGTAACCCGACATATCTCCCATAACACATCATAACGCCATAACACGGCATAACACCAAAAATATATAGGGTCCCCCGCCCTCTAGTGAGGGACTCGGTGAACCATAACACAAAGATAACACCGGAATATAACATAGTGCGCACGACGACATAACCGGCCCGGGACTCGGCGAACGATACAACAGGATGCACGAGCAGAGTCGTGAGTAACCATATGCATAAAAATCATTATTACAGACTCAATAAATAAGTAAGTAATCAACACTCGGGGGTCGGGTGATAGTACTTAAGTTCCGTCACAAAGTCGTTGGAACTATACAAAGGAAAGTCGCGGGACCCACGGACGAGTGTCAACCCAATCCGAGCCGGCCTACGGAAGACATAGTCATTCTACGTTACAGAACCTCCTACGAGCATGTCGAGGCGATCCAGTTCTGTCTACGAAAGTTACGGCCATTATTAGACGTAGAATCCTTTAAAGACCAAAATCTTTATGCAATATTTGAAATCCAATCTTACCAAAGACATAGGGACCATAATATTACTACATTAAGAATGCCGACATTAAGAGGTGAATAAGAATCGTAGACATGCTCGGATCGTAAGAGTGGAGTTTTCTCGAGGCTCGTGTCATAGCCTATTTACAACTAAGACATGCCAAAAGAAAGAAAGGTTAGGCTTTACATACCTCGTCCGCTCTCAAAGCTAATCCAAACCTAAGTCTCGGACTCCCCAAGATCTACAACAACATCATCGATATCAAACATTAGCTATAGGCATTTAGGAATTCAATTCTACAATTCCAAACTAACACTTAATTCTACAGAAATTTGGGCAGCATTTCCCCTATAAATTCAACACCCCGAGAATTCAACTCGGCCAAATCATCCACAACAATACCAACAACCACGTTTACAACATCAATAATCAATTCAAAACGCATTCTAACGTTAGTAACTCTTTTCTACATAATTCAACAACATTCCATTATATTCAATTAACCACATATAATCAAACTAACACCAATGCTCACACGTTCAATTACTAATTCGAAACCATTCAAGCAATATTCAAGAACACTTTAAACAACCCACACAATATTCAAGACAACCCAACCAACACTCCAATTCACCCGAAAACCACCCCAAACCCGAGAACAACAAAACAACACATTTCTCTCTCCCAAATTCATGAATTACACCAACAATCCACACTTGAATAATGTCATTCTCATAAATATAAAAATTATATTAAAACCACGTTAACTCCCAAAACAGCCCGTAACCATTACAACATCAACTTGAATCATTAAACTCTCATTTTCATCAACGACACTCATAACAACAACAACACAAAATACCACATAAACACACAATTCATTCTTTGCTATCACAAAGGGAGCCATATAAATAGAATTAGTTCCACCTACACAACATCACATATACACCAAGTTCATGATTTTTATCCAACTTCAACATACACATCCATTTCTACAACATGTACAAATCATTCATAACATATGAAAAAGAGATTAAACCTTACCTTTTTCTCTTAACTTCACAACTTGGCTAGGGTTTGTTCTTGCAAGAATGAAGGTTTTGTTTGTTCCAACAACTACACCACGTTAAAGAGGACCTTCCAATTGGTTGATTTGCTAGAAGGAAATATTTTTTTTGCTTGAAGATTTTTGGACCTCCAATTTCTTCACCATGGCCGAATGGCCTTATGTTTTTTCTCCAAGTTTCTTCAAACTTCTAAGGGGTGAAAAGATGATGAAGATGATTAATTGACTTGGTCATCTTTTATCTCTTATATTAATCATCCATGTGGCCCTTGGCCCACACCCCATATGGCCGGCCACCTACCCCTTTTGTTTCATGAATTAATAATTTTTCAATATTCACTTTTAACCCCAAATTTTCCTTAATATTCCATACCAACAAAATCATAAGTAACTTATGTCTTAAAACAAAATCGTGGTTAAAAGTCTCGACTTTGTATCCCGGAATAGTCTTGTCCCTAACTTATCATGGTTAACCCGGATTGTCCCAATGTACAAAATACAGGATATAACATCCTCCCCCCCTTTAGAACATTCGTCCTCGAATGTTAAACTAATCCTACAGGGTGGGGTCTTATAAGCATTTCGGGGGAGTTTCTTTCATAGCCATCACACACAATTCATTCAACAATCAACATAACCAATTAAGGAGTTTAAATTACCTGTCGGCATCGGAAATAAGTGGGGATACTTCTTCTTCATCTCTTCTTCGGCTTCCCAGGTCATCTCCTCCCGGTTATTGTTCCGCCACAACACCTTAACGGAAGCTACATCTTTATTACGTAACTTCCTCACCTGACGATCCAATATGGCTATAGGCTGCTCCTCGTAGGATAGCTCCTCTGTCACCTGGATATCCTCTACGGGAAATATTCTAGAAGGGTCACCAATGCATTTGCGAAGCATAGACACGTGGAACACTGGATGCACTGCTCCCAAATCAGCTGGTAAGTCTAATTCATAGGCAACCTTGCCTATTTTACGGATAATCTGATAAGGCCCAATATATCTCGGACTGAGCTTTCCTTTTTTGTCGAATCTCATAACACCCTTCATAGGCGACACTTCAGGAATACCCAATCACCAATCTGGAACTCTAAGTGTCGATGTCGATTATCTGTATACGATTTCTGTCGACTCGGGCGCTAACAACCGCTCCCGAATGAGTTTCACCTTGTCAACTGCTTGCTGGATCATATCTGGGCCAATTAATTTAGTCTCGCCAACATCGAACCAGCCAATCGGTGACCTGCATTTCCTACCATACAGAGCCTCATATGGTGCCATCTGGATACTGGAGTGGTAGCTATTATTATAAGCAAATTCAACGAGCGGCAAATGATCATCCCAGCTACCTCTGAAATCAATAACACAGGCCCGCAACATATCTTCCAGCGTCTGAATAGTACGCTCGGCCTGTCCGTCAGACTGAGGATGAAATGTTGTACTAAGACTCACCTGGGTCCCCAATCCTTCCTGAAATGATCTCCAGAAGTTAGCTGTAAACTGGGCACCTCTGTCGGAGATAATAGATATGGGAACTCCGTGAAGTCTTACTATCTCCTTAATATATAACCTCGCATAGTCCTCGGAATAAGTAATCCCGACTAGAAGAAATGGGCTGATTTTGTCGCCCTATCAACGATAACCCATATGGAGTCATACTTCCGTGGAGTGCGAGGTAAGCCCGTAATGAAGTCCATATTAATTATTTCCCACTTCCAAGTTGGAATCTCCATCTCCAACAATCCATCGGCTTCGATGCTCGATCTTAACCCGCCGGCAATTTGGGCACTGAGCAACGAACTCTGCTATGTCCCTCTTCATACCATCCCACCTGTACTAGCATCTGAGGTCATGATACATCTTCGTCGACCCTGGATGGACAGAATAACGGGCATAATGTATCTCGCCCATAACCTGTCGCCGCAGCCCTGCAACCTCAGGTACACATAATCTACCCCTGTGTAGTAGTACTCCGTCAGGTGTAATCTCGAATGGGTTTTTCTCCTTTTCAAGGGCTGTATCTCTGTACTGTGCCAGAACAGGGTCCTCATACTGACGTCGCTTTACCTCTTCCATAATAGAGGATTCAGCAATTCTTCGAACAGAAACCCTAGTATCTCTAGAATCAGCCAAGCGGACTCCAAGACTAGCTAGCTGATGAATCTCACGAACCATTTCTTTCTTTTCTTATGGCACATCCGTCAAGCTACCCATAGACTTATCGTTTTCCGATGATATAAGATATCGATATCATAGTCTTTCAACAACTCTAACCATCTCCTATGCCGCAAATTCAAAGACTCTTCTCGCTTAAAGATATACTGGAGGCTCTTGTGATCTATATAAATATCAACATGAATGCCATATAGATAGTGTCTCCATATCTTCAAGGCATGAATTACCGCGGCTAGCTCCAGATCGTGAGTAGGATAATTCCTTTCGTGCTTTTTGAGCTGCCGGGAGGCATAGGCTATAACTCTGCCGTGCTGCATTAATACACACCCCAATCTAACACCAGAAGCGTCACAATAAATAACATAACCATCTGGTCCCTCAGGAAGAGTCAGAACTGGAGCTGTAGTCAACTTCTTTTCGGCAGAATCGGAAGCTTCGTTCGCAAGCATCGGTCCACTGGAACTTAACTGCCTTCTGAGTTAGCCTTGTTAAAGGCGCTGAAATCGAAGCAAACTTCTCCACAAATCTCCCCCGTAATATCCTACTAATCCCGTAAACTACGTACCTCGTAGGTGTCGTGGGTCTAGGCCAATTCTTTACGACCTCAATCTTCCGGGTATCAACCCGAATGCCATCGGCTCCAATAATATGCCCCAAGAATGCCACCGAAGTCAACCGTAATTCACATTTAGAGAATTTAGCATACAATTTCGGTGCCGGAGCACCCCAAGTACCGCTCTCAGATGATCTGCATGTTCCTCTTCTGATCGTGAATAAACCAGAATATCATCAATAAATACAATCATGAACATATCCAGGAATGGCTTGAATACCCGATTCATCAGATCCATAAATACGGCTGGAGCATTAGTCAGCACATCCACTCAATCCGGACCCGCCTACGAAAATCATAGTCATCATATGTTATCGAATCATTGTCGCAAACTCAAAAGATATGTAAACTGATCGTTCTTGGAATCGGAATAATAGTCGTATCATATCTTTTCAAAAAAATCATCCGAAGTACATAAGGAAAGTCGCGGGGCCCACGGAGTGGTGTCGACCCGAGCCGGGCCCGCCATATGGAAAACATAGTCATCATACATCATGGAATCATTTTTGAGCATATCGAAGCGATCCGGTTAAATGCAGAAAAGTTACGGACTTTCGTAGTTTTCGGTATCCTTTAGGAACAAAACTCTTTAAAACTAAACTTTTATGCAACTTTTGAAACTTAGTCATACAAAAGACATAAGGGCCAAGATTCCATCATATCAAGCATACGAAGACCAAGAAACAAGTAAGAATCACAGACATGGTCAGATCGCGAGAGTAAAATTTCCTCGAGGCTCTCGTCATAGCCTATTTACGACTAAGGCATGCCAAAAGAAGGAAGGGCCAAGCTTTACATACCTCGTCTGCTTTCCAAGCTAATCCAAACTCCAACCTACGTCTCGGACTCCCGAGGTCTACATAACATCAATAAATGCCAATGTCAACTATAAGTATTTAAGAGTTCATTTCCAAACTAACACATAATTCTACGGAAATTTGGGAAAGATTTCCCAAATACACCAACCCCGAGAATTTAACTCGGCCAAATCAACAACACAACACCAACAACCAACTAGCAACATCAATAATCAACCCAAGAAGCAATATAACACAAATAACCCTCTTTTACATCATTTAACAACTTTCAATATATTCGATTCAACGGCTTGCATTCAAGCCAACATCAATGCTTATACATTCAAATACTAACCCGAACCCATACCAATAATATTCAAGGAAATTTCAAACAATTCATACAACATTTCCAACAATCCAACAATTGCTCCAATTTACCCGAAAATAGCCCCAAACCCGAGAACACCACTATAACCCATTCCTCACTTTCAAATCATGATTTGCACCAACAATTCACCCTCTAACAATGTCATTCTCATAAATATACAAATTACATCAAATGCACAATGACCTTCAAATCAGCCCGCAACACTTACAACATCAATTCGAATAATTAAACTCTCATTTCCAACATAGAATTCATAACGACAACAACTAAAACACTAAGCGATATTAATTCATTCTTTGCCACACATAAGAGGTTACATTCGGCCACATACCCACATACACATATTGATGATTCTCATTCATTTCTTCACACTACACAACTAAACATGCTATATAGAACTTAACTCATCACTTAAACACAACACACACATCACACGGCCAAACCTCATACACACGGCTTCAACTTCAACATACTCTATTTCATGATTTTCATCCATTTTAGCATACTACAACATGCATACACCATTCATAACACATAAAACAAGATCAAATCTTACCTTTCTTCTTCAACTTTACAAATAGGCTAGGGTTTGCGATCTACAAGACGGATGGTTTGATGACTCAAACAACACTTCCACGTTACATGTGTAGAATGAAAATGAATGACTTAGAAGTCATCTTTTGTGCTAATATAAGACTTGTACATGTGTCCCATGGCCCACACATGTGTTGGACCAATTAAAATTGGCCACAAAATGTGTGGGACCATCCCAAACACCACACGGCCAAGGGCCACAATTTTGCATGATTTGCAACTTTCAATTATATCACTTTTGGTCCCAAATTTTCCTAAATGCCCCATGACAACAAATTCATGAACAAATTATATCTCAAAACAAAATCAAAGATCAAAAGTCTCGACTGTACATCCCGGAATGTTTTTGTCTCTAACTTATCATAGTTAATTCGGATTGTCCCAATGTACGAAATACGGGATATAACAAAAAACAGTAAACAGAATCATAATCGAAACAGAAGTACAGAAAATAAGTGTAATATCCAAAATACCAAAACGTTTACTTTTTAAACACAAATCATGCATAGGGCTCGGGAAATATGGTCGCTCGCCCGTCATTGGCGCCATAACACAGCATAACACCAGGAGGTTTCATATCTCCGTAACCCGACATATCTCCATAACACATCCTAACACCAAAATCACAGCATAACACCAAAATATATAGGGTCCCAGGCCCTCTAGCGAGGGACTCGGCGAACCAAAACATAGCATAACACCGGAATATAACATAGTGCGCACGACGACATAACCGGCCCGGGACTCGGCGAAAGATACAACAGAATGCACAAGCAGAGTCGTGAGTAACCATATGCATAAAAATCATTATTACAGACTCAATAAATAAGTAAGTAACCAACACTCGGGGGTCGGGTGATAATTATACCAAGTTCTGTCACAAAGTCGTTGGAGCTACACAAAGGAAAGTCGCAGGACCCACGGACGAGCATCAACTCAATCCGAGCCCGTCTATGGAAGACATAGTAATTATACGCTACAGAATCTCCTACGAGCATATCGAGGCGATCCGGTTCTGTCTACGAAAGTTACGGCCATTTTTAGACGAAGAACTCTTTTAACAACAAAATCTTTATGCAACCTTTGAAATCCAATCTTACCAAAGACATAGGAATCATATTATTATTACATTAAGAATGCCGACGAAAAGAGGTAAATAAGAATCGTAGACATGCCCGGATCATAAGAGTGGAGTTTTCTCGAGGCTCGTGTCATAGCCTATTTACCACTAAGGCATGCCAAAAGAAAGAAGGGTTAGGCTTTACATACCTCGTCCGCTCTCAAGGCTAATCCAAACCTAAGTCTCGGACTCTCCAAGATCTACAACAACATCATAATATGTGAAACATTAGTTATAGACACTTAGAAATTCAATTCCAAGCGAACACTAAATTCTACAGAAATTTGGGCAGCATTTCCCCTGTAAATTCATCAATCCCGAGAATTCAACTCGGCTAAATTCATTAACAACCATACCAACAACCAAACTAACAACATCAATAATCAATTCAAAACGCATTCTAACGTTAGTAGCTCTTCTCTACATAATTCAACAACATTCATTATATTCAATTCAACTACTTACATTCAAACCAATATCAACGCTCATACGTTCAAGTACTAATCTGAAACCACTCAAACAATAGTCAAGAACACTTTTAACAATTCACACAACATTTCAAACAACCCAACCAATGTACCAACTCACCCGAAATCATCCCCAAACTCGAGAACAACAACAACAACACACCATCAACTTAATTCATAACTTACATCAACAATTCATTTGTTAGCAATGTCACTCCCATAAATATACAAACTACATAGGAATCACGTTGACTTCCAAATCAGCCCGCAACAATCACAACATCAACTTGAAGCATTAAAATCTCATTATCAACATAAAACTCATAGCAACAACAACCAAAACACTAAATAGAATTAATTCGCTCTTAACCATGCAAGGTAGGCCATATTCGGCCACCACCATACGCACATATATTGATGATTCTCATCCATTTCAACACTGCTTATAACAACTAAACATGCTAAATAGAATTTAATTCATCATTCCTACACCACACACACATACACGGCCACTAGCCATCCACACGGCCCAACTCCCACATGTAATATTTTTTGAGTTTCATCCATTTTTACATACTACAACACACATAAACCATCCATAACATATAAAAACAAGATTAAACCTTACCTTTCTTCTTAACTTCTCAACTTAGCTCAGGTTGGCAAAGGATGAAAACGAGCGGTTTGTCGACTCAAACAACAACTCTACGTTAACAAGGACCCTTCAATTAGTGGGTTTGCTAGAAGAAAATAATTTTTTGATGGCTATTTTTTGGTCTTCAATTTTGCAACTATGGCCGAATATGGCTTTTTTTTTCCTTCTCCAAGCTTCTTGATTTTTCTAAGTGAAGAGATGAAGAATATGATGACTTAGTCATCTTTTGTGCTCATATATTAGGCTTCCATGTGGCCATGGCCCACACCCCATGTGGCCGGCCACTGCCCCTTTAATTCACGAAATATAAAGTTTTCCTTAATTCATTTTTTTGCCCCAAATTTCCTTAATACTCCATGCCACAAAATCATAAGCAACTCATGTCTTAAAATAAAATCGTAGTTAAAGTCTCGACTTTGTATCCCGGAATAGTCTTGTCCCTAACTTATCATGGTTAATCCGGATTGTCCCAATGTGCAAAATACGGGATATAACATCCTCCCCCCTTTAGAACATTCGTCCTCGAATGTTAAACTAACCCTACGGGTCTTACAAACGCATTCGGGGGAGTTTCTTTTATAGCTATCACACACAATTCATTCATCGATCAACATAGTCAAGTAAGGAATTTAAATTACACAGTAGGCACGGAAATAAGTGAGGATACTTATTCTTCATCTCCTCCTCGACTTCCCGGTCATTTCCTCCCGGTTATTGTTCCGCCATAACACCTTAACGGAAAGCCACATCTTTATTCCGCAACCTTCTTACCTGACGATCCAATATGGCCATAGGCTGCTCTTCATGGGATAGCTCATCTGTGACCTGGATATCATCTATGGAAAATATTCTGGAAGGGTCACCAATGCATTTGCGAAGCATAGAAACGTGAAATACCGGATGCACTGCTCCCAAATCAGCTGGTAGATCTAATTCATAGGCAACCTTGCCTATCTTTCGGATAATCTGATAAGGCCCAATATATCTCGGACTGAGCTTCCCCTTTTTGCCGAATCTCATAACACCTTTCATAGGTGATACTTTCGAGAATACCCAATCACCAACACCGAAACTCTAAGTGTCGACGGCGATTATCTGCATATGATTTACGTCGACTCTGGGCTGCTAACAACCGCTCCCGAATGAGTTTCACCTTATCAACTGCTTGCTGGATCATATCTGGGCCAATCAATTTAGTTTCACCAACATCGAACCAGCCAATCGGTGACCTGCATTTCCTGCCATACAAAGCCTCATATGGTGCCATCTGGATACTGGAGTGGTAGCTATTATTATAAGCAAATTCAACGAGCGGCAAATGATCATCCCAGCTACCTCTGAAATCAATAACACGGGCCCGCAACATATTTTCCAGCGTACGAATAGTGCGCTCGGCCATCCGTCGGAGCGAGGATGGAATGCTTGTGCTAAGACTCACACCGGTCCCCAATCCTTCTGAAATGATCTCCGGAAATTTCTTGCGTAAACCGGGCACCTCTGTCGGATATAATAGATATGGGAACTCCGTGAAGTCTCACTATCTCCTTAATATATAACCCGGCATAGTCCTCGAGTGAATAAGTAGTCCCCGACTTTGGAAGGAAATGGGCTGATTTTGTCAGCCTATCCACGATAACCCATATGGAGTCATACTTCCGTGGAGTGCGAGGTAAGCCCTAATGAAGTCCATATTAATTATTTCCCACTTCCACGTCGGAATCTCCATCTCCTGTAACAATCCACCCGGCTTCTGATGCTCGATCTTAACCTGCTGACAATTTGGGCACTGAGCAACGAACTCTGCTATGTCCTTTTTCATACCATCCCACTAGTACAAGCATCTGAGGTCATGGTACATCTTCATTGCTCCCGGATGAACAGAATAACGGGCATAATGTGCCTCGCCCATAACCTGTCGCCGTAGCCCTGCAACCTCAGGTACACATAATCTGCCCCTGTGTAGTAATACTCCGTCAGGTGTAATCTCGAACGGGGTCTTTTCCTTTTCAAGTGCTGCATCTCTGTACTGTGCCAGAATAGGATCCTCATACTGACGTCGCCTTACCTCTTCCATAATAGAGGATTCAGCAATTCCTCGGACAGAAATCCCAATATCTCCAGAATCGGCCAGACGGACTCCAAGACTAGATAGCTGATGAATCTCACGAATCATTTCTTTCTTTTCTGATGGCACGTCCGCTAGACTGCCCATAGACTTACGGCTGAGTGCATCTGCTACAACATTGGCTTTCCCCGGATGATATAAAATGTCGACATCATAGTCTTTCAGCAACTCTAACCACCTCCTCTGCCGCAAATTCAGCTCCTTCTGCTTAAAGATATACTGGAGGCTTTTGTGATCTGTATAAATATCAACATGAACGCCATATAGATAGTGTCTCCATATTTTCAAAGCATGAATTACCGCGGCTAGCTCCAGATCGTGGGTAGGATAATTTCTCTCGTGCTTTCTGAGCTGCCGGGAAGCATAAGCTATAACTGCGCCGTCTTTGCATCAATACACACCCCAATCCACACCGGAGGCATCACAATAAATCACATAACCATCCGGTCCCTCGGAAGAGTCGGGATCGGAGCCGTAGTCAACTTCTCTTTCGAAGAATCGGAAGCTTCGTTCACAAGCATCGGTCCCCGGAACTTGGCTCCCTTACGAGTTAGCCTTGTTAAAGGCGCTGAAATCGAAGCAAACTTCTCCACAAATCTCCTGTAATATCCTGCTAATCCCAGGAAACTACGTACCTCTGTAGGTGTCGTGGGTCTAGGCCAATTCTTTACGGCCTCAATCTTCTGGGTATCTACCCGAATGCCATCAGCTCCAATAATATGCCCCAGGAATGCCACTGAAGTTAACCAGAATTCACATTTAGAGAACTTAGCATATAATTTCTGGTGCCGGAGTACCCCGAGTACTGTCCTCAGATGGTCCGCATGCTCCTCCTCTGATCGTGAATAAACCAAGATGTCATCAATAAATACAATCACGAACATATCCAGGAACGGCTTGAATACCCGATTCATCAGATCCATAAATACCGCTGGAGCATTGGTCAGCCCAAAAGACATCACTCTGAATTCATAATGCCCATATCGGGTCCTGAATGCTGTCTTTGGAATATCTGACTCTCGTACCCGCACCGTGTGATAGCTCGACCGCGCAGTCTATCTTCGAAAACATCCGGCACCACACTGCAACTTGGTCAAACAAATCATCAATCCTGGGGAGGGATATTTATTCTTGATGGTTACCTTATTCGGCTACTATAATCAATACACATCCGCGACCGACCCGTCTTTCTTTCTCACGAACAATACCGCGCGCTCCCCGGGGTGATGTCTTGGGCCTAATAAAGCCCTTCTCTAATAAATCCCTCATTTGCTCGTTCAATTCTTTCAATTCTGCAGGTGCCATTACGTACGGAGGAATAGATATAGCCGAGTGTCCGGCATCGCACATCTATAGTAAACTCTATCTCCCACTCGGGAGGAAGACCTGGAAGCTCATCTGAAAATACATCTGGAAATTCATTAACCACTGGGACTGACTGAAGAGTCGGTGCTTCTGCTTTTAAGTCATGCACACGAACCAGATGATAAATATAGCCCTTTCTGATCATTTTTCTTGCCTTGAGGTATGAAATAAACTTACCCCTCGGCGATGCTGTATTTCCTGTCCACTCTATAACTGGTTCACCTGGGAATTGGAAGCGAACTACCTTCTTCTGACAATCAACATTAGCATAACAAGAAGCTAGCCAATCCATGCCCATAATAACATCGAATTCGGTCATATCTAGCTCTATCAGATCTGCTTTAGTGCAACGGCCACAGATAATCACCGAACAATCTCTATATACACCTGGCTATAACAGAATCCCCTATCGGTGTAGCTACCTCAAATGGTTCTATCGGTTCAGGTTTTATCCCAATTTTATTAGCAACAAGGGGAGAAATATATGATAAAGTGGAGCCTGGATCTATCAATGCATATACAGCTCGAGAGAAGATCAATAATATACACAGCGTAACCACATTAAGCGATGCCTCCTGATCCTGTCGGCTGGCCAAGGCATATATGCGGTTCGAAGGACCGCTAGAACTGGACGCTCCGCCACAACCTCTACCGCAGCCTGCTGGCGTCGGTGCACCCCGCCCCATAGGGCGCATAGCTACCGAAGAGGACGATGAACCAGCAGCTGACCCAGTAGGCTGAGCCGCACCACCTGCACCACTTGCACCACCCCCACGCGGACAATCTCTCATAAGATGGCCCTGACGGCCACAAGTAAAACAAGCGCCCGTGGCGCGATAACACTCTCCAGGGTGATGTCTCCCACAGTGAGGACACTGAGGTCTGGGTGGCCTCGACTGGCTGGAACCTCTGTCCATCTGTGAGCCCGAAGCCCTGGAGCTCTGACCTGCCCCTGAATACCCCGCGCCATCTGGTCTCTATCGGTGAAGCGTGGGGGGTGTGCTCCGTGCCGGGCCGGGGAGGATATTCCGCTTCTGTGCCGGCCGCCGCGCCTTCCTCGAGACTCTCCAGAATACCCAGCGGATCTAGCCCTCTTGGGCTGGCCCCTGTCATAACCCCTGTCGGGCTGACGCCCCCTGTGTCGATCCTCCATACCCTGGGCATGTGCCTATACCCATGCAATATCCATCCCTGACTGGGCCGCCATTACCAAATAGCTGTCAACCAAGTAATGATCCAGCCCCATCACATACCGGTGCATCCGGTCAGTCATATCACCGCCGCAGCGGGTGCATATCTGGCCAAGGAGTCAAACTCTAAACTGTACTCTCGAACACTCCTGCCACTCTGCCTCAGACGCAGGAATCTATCAACTCTGGCCCGCCTCATCTCCGGAGGTAGAAAATGACCAAGAAAGGCCTCTGTGAACTCGCCCCATACTGCTGGAGGAGCACCCTCGCCCCTAGACAGCTGCCAAGACTCATACCAATTAGCCGCTACATCATACAACCGATATGACGCCAACTCGATCTAAGAAGCCTTAATAAGCCGCAACGTACGCTGCATCTATCTAATAAACTCATGAGGATCCTCGGCGGGCTTTGACCCGAAAAACTCTGGGGGACCGCAAGTCAGGAAATCACGGGCCCTCTGACTGTCATGCCTGTCCTCATGATCACCTCCTGATCCGTGCCTGTGAACCTGGGCCGCCATCAATCTGGTCAATAACTGGACCGCATCTCGCATAGCCCGATCCTCCGCCCCTGGCTGAGGAGCTGGAGGCTCGGGTACTCGAACCTCGGGAGCTGGCGGTGGAGCCGCCCCCTCCCGCCGCCGCGACCGGCTCCAAGTCCCTCGATGCGGCGGTGTAGCGGGCGGGGCGTCCGGGCACAACCTCGGAGTACGGGCTCGGCCCGCACGGGCCCTAGTAACTCTCTCGGGCCCGTCTCGGTCTCCCCCCCCGCCGTAGACTTGCCTTCTACGGGGGCGGTTGTGCCTTTCTCGGAGAGGCATCACTGAAAACATAACAATTCGTTAGGAAAGAGTCATCCTGATAATACAGCTCTATCGCACGATCTAAGATCAGAAGGAAGGATAACATCCTAAATGTCCTGTAGCCTCCTGTTTATAGATGTAGTGCACAACACACCGATAAACAAGACTCTACTAGACACGGTCTGTAGACATTCCGAGGACGAACCGCTCTGATACCACTTTTGTCACGACCCAACACCGTAGGCCGTGACTAGTGCCCGAGCTGGGCACCCAAACACATTCATTATACCTAATCGCATACGTATAGTCTATACATATATAAATATCGATATATATATATATATATATATATATATATATATATAAACATATATATCAAAAGCCAACAAGGCTATCATATGGCGCAACGTCCCAAAACATATACAGACGCAAGCCGCCAAGGCTGCCATGGCGAATGGGATCGCCCAAACATAAAACATACGAACATACCTGTACAGTAATAGGCACAACCCACATGTATGTCTACAGACCTCTAAACAGAACAACAGAATCATATGACGGGACAGGGCCCCGCCGTACCCCTGAATGAACAAATACATATGCAACGGAAAGATATATACCAAAATATAGGCTCCAGAACAAAAGGAGCACTCCAAACAGCGAAATAGGTGTCCTAGGCTGGCGGATCACCGAAATGGGCGTCTGTACCTGCGGGTATGAAATGCAGCCCCCGAAGAAAGGGGGTCAGTACGGAATATGGACTGAGTATGCAAAGCAAGAAAAACAGTAAACAGAATCATAATCGAAACAGAAGTACAGAAAATAAGTGTAATATCCAAAATACCAAAACGTTTACTTTTTAAACACAAATCATGCATAGGGCTCGGGAAATATGGTCGCCCGCCCGTCATTGGCGCCAATAACACGGATAACACCGAAGGTTTCATATCTCCGTAACCCGACATATCTCCATAACACATCATAACGCCGTAATCACAGCATGACACCAAAATATATAGGGTCCCCGGCCTTCTAGCGAGGGACTCGGCGAACCATAACACAGCATAACACCGGAATATAACATAGTGCTTACGCCGACATAACCGGCCCGGGACTCGGCGAAAGATACAACAGAATGCACGAGCAGAGTCGTGAGTAACCATATGCATAAAAATCATTATTGCAGACTCAATAAATAAGTAAGTAACCAACACTCGGGGGTCGGGTGATAATTATACCAAGTTCTGTCACAAAGTCGTTGGAGCTACACAAAGGAAAGTCGCGGGACCCACGGACGAGCATCAACTCAATCCGAGCCCGCCTATGGAAGACATAGTCATTATACGCTACAGAATCTCCTATGAGCATATCGAGGCGATCCGGTTCTGTCTACGAAAGTTACGGCCATTTTTAGACGAAGAACTCTTTTAACAACAAAATCTTTATGCAACTTTTGAAATCCAATCTTACCAAAGACATAGGAATCATATTACTATTACATTAAGAATGCCGACGAAAAGAGGTAAATAAGAATCGTAGACATGCCCGGATCATAAGAGTGGAGTTTTCTCGAGGCTCGTGTCATAGCCTATTTACCACTAAGGCATGCCAAAAGAAAGAAGGGTTAGGCTTTACATACCTCGTCCGCTCTCAAGGCTAATCCAAACCTACGTCTCGGACTCTCCAAGATCTACAACAACATCATAATATGTCAAACATTAGTTATAGACACTTAGAAATTCAATTCCAAGCGAACACTAAATTCTACAGAAATTTGGGCAGCATTTCCCCTGTAAATTCATCAACCTCGAGAATTCAACTCGGCCAAATTCATTGACAACCATACCAACAACCAAACTAACAACATCAATAATCAATTCAAAACGCATTCTAACGTTAGTAGCTCTTCTCTACATAATTCAACAACATTCATTATATTCAATTCAACTACTTACATTCAAACCAATATCAACGCTCATACGTTCAAGTAGTAATCCGAAACCACTCAAACAATATTCAAGAACACTTTTAACAATTCACACAACATTTCAAACAACCCAACCAATGTACCAACTCACCCGAAATCATCCCCAAACCCGAGAACAACAACAACAACACACCCCTCACTTCCGAATTCATAACTTACATCAACAATTCATTTGTTAGCAATGTCACTCCCATAAATATACAAACTACATAGGAATCACGTTGGCTTCCAAATCAGCCCGCAACAATCACAACATCAACTTGAATCATTAAAATCTCATTATCAACATAGAACTCATAGCAACAACAACCAAAACACTAAATAGAATTAATTCGCTCTTAACCATGCAAGGTAGGCCATATTCGGCCACCACCATACACACATATATTGATGATTCTCATCCATTTCAACACACTACAACAACTAAACATGCTAAATAGAATTTAATTCATCATTCCTACACCACACACACATACACGGCCACAAGCCATCCACACGGCCCAACTCCCACATGCAATATTTCATGAGTTTCATCCATTTTTACATACTACAACACACATAAACCATCCATAACATATAAAAACAAGATTAAACCTTACCTTTCTTCTTAACTTCTCAACTTAGCTAAGGTTGGCAAAGGATGAAAATGAGCGGTTGTCGACTCAAACAACAACTCTACGTTAACCAGGACCCTTCAATTAGTGGGTTTGCTAGAATAAAATAATTTTTTGATGGCTATTTTTTGGTCTTCAATTTTGCAACTATGGCCGAATATGGCTTTTTTTTTTTTTCCTTCTCCAAGCTTCTTGATTTTTCTAAGTGAAGAGATGAAGAATATGATGACTTAGTCATCTTTTGTGCTCATATATTAGGCTTCCATGTGGCCATGGCCCACACCCCATGTGGCCGGCCACATGCCCCTTTAGTTCATGAAATATAAATTTCTCCTTAATTCATTTTTTTACCCCAAATTTCCTTAATATTCCATGCCACAAAATCATAAGCAACTTATGTCTTAAAACAAAATCATAGTTAAAGTCTCGACTTCGTATCCCGGAATAGTCTTGTCCCTAACTTATCATGGTTAACCCGGATTGTCCCAATGTGCAAAATACGGGATAACACAGAGGGGGTTAGAGGTAGCAGTACTCTAGGCACTCAGGACATTCAGCGGCTAGTGCATCTCAACGATTTGCAGGCTAGAGATTTGATCGACCCATTCATTCCGGGCCAAATCAGAGTTTCAGAGCCTCGGGTTCTCAGTATAGGGGTGATTCAGGCCAGATGAGGCCACCTTTAACACGATGTACTCAGTGTGGTAAGTTACATTCGGAGCAGTGTTGCTCGGGCTCAGATACTTGTTATGTCTGAGGTCAGACAGGCCATATGATGCGTGACAGTCCATCGAGAGGTGGTAGAGGTATGGTTCAGCCCACAGGATCAGCAGCTGGTTCTTCATCATTTGTACGCTCTCTGGGGCAAAGCTCACAGACATCAGCAGGTCGTGGTAGTGGTAGAGAGGGAGCGTCCAGTTCGAACGGTCCTCAGAACCGTATTTATGGACTGGCTGGATGACAGGAGCTTGAGTCTTCACCCGATGTTGTCACAGGTATACTATCAGTATCTTCTCAAGATGTATATGCATTGATTGATCCAAGTTCTATCTTGTCATATGTTACACCTTACATTGCTGGTCGGTTTGGGGTGAAACCTGAGTCAATTAAACCTTTTGAAGTGTCTACACCCGTTAGTGACCCAGTAATAGCTAGACGGGTATATAGAAATTGTGTGGTTGTAATCTGTGATCGTCATACCATGGCTGATTTGATTGAGCTGAATATGGTGGATTTTAATGTTATTATGGGTATGGATTGGTTGGCTTCCTTTTATGCCAATGTTGATTGTAGGATGAAAATAGTTCATTTTCAGTTTCCAGGAGAACCAGTTCTAGAGTGGAAGGGTAATACGGTGTCTTCGAGAGGTAGGTTTATTTCCTATCTCCAGGCAAGAAGATGATTGTTAAAGGTTGCATTTATCATTTAGTCCAGGTTCAAGACATAAAAGCAAAGCTGCCGACTCTTCGATGTTCCAGTGGTCAATGAGTTTCCAAATGTATTCCCGGACAAGCTTCCTGGCCTTCCACTGGAACAAGAGATTGATTTTACCGTTGATTTGCTATTGGATACTAAGACAATATCCATTCCTCTTTATAGAATGGCACCTGCAGAATTGGGGAGTTGAAGGAGGAGCAGAAAGATTTGCTTGAGAAAGGCTTTATCAGGCCTAGTTCGTCACCATGGGGAGCACCTGTGTTGTTTATAAGAAAGAAAGATGGCTGCTTGCGAATGTGTATTGATACAGACAGTTGAATAAGGTAATGATAAAGAACAAGTATCCACTTCCAAGGATTGATGATTTATTTGATCAGTTGCAGGGTGCTAAATGGTTTTCGAAGATAGATCTAAGATTAGAGTACCACCAGCTGAGAGTTAGAAAGAAGGACATTCCGAAGACGGCCTTTAGAACTAGATATCGTCACTTCGACTTTTGGGTAATGTCATTCGGGCTGACTAATGCACCGGGGGTGTCATGGACTTGATGAACTGTGTATTCAGGCCTTTTCTAGATTTTTTGGTGATTGTTTTTATCGATGACATCCTAGTATATTCTCGATCCGAGGCAGAGCATGCAAATCATTTACGTGCTGTTCTTAGAGTTCTTCAGGCTCGGAAGTTATATGCAAAGTTCTTAAAATGTGAGTTCTGGTTGAATTCTGTAACTTTTCTGGGCCATATTATTTCAGCTAATAGTATTCGGGTGTATACCCAAAAAATTGAAGCTGTGAAGACTTGGCTGAGATCCACAACACCTACTGAAGTTCGTAGTTTTCTGGGCTTGGCAGGTTATTATAGAAGATTTGTAGAAAGGTTTTCTTCCATTTCTGCACTACTAACGAAGCTGACTCAGAAAACAACTAAATTTCAATAGACAGATGCTTGTAAGCGCAGTTTCCAAGAGTTGAAGAATATATTGACTTCGGCCCTGGTTCTGACACTCCCGCCGGGATCGGAAGAATATGTTATTTATTGTGATGCTTCAGGTGTTGGGTTAGGTTGTGTATTAATGCATCATGGTAGAGTTATAGCTTATGCTTCAAGGCAATTAAGGAAGCATGAGAAGAACTATCCAACGCAGGATTTAAAATTAGCTTCTGTGATTCATGCATTGAAGATGTAGATGCATTATTTGTATAACGTTCATGTTGATATCTATACAGACACAAGAGTCTCCAGTATATAGCAAAAAGAGTTGAATTTGCAGCAAAGGCGATGGTTGGAGCTAATGAAAGATTATGATGTTAGTATTTTGTATCATCTTGAAAAGGAGAACATAGTAGCCGATGCTAAGATATCATCCTGGAAAGGCGAATGCAGTAGCTGATGCTCTTAGCCGTAGGTCCATAGGTATCTTATGTGATATCCTGCCAGAGAAAACAGAGTTAGCTCGTGAGCTTCAACAGTTAGCTAGCCTAGGAGTTCGATTATTGGACTCGGGCAATACGGGAGTCACTATTTAGGATTCAGCTATTTCATCTTTAGTAGCTGAGGTGAAAGGGCACCAATATGAGGATCCCATGCTAGTTCACTACAGAGATACCTCTCCTCAGAAGAAAAAGTCACCATTTGAAATTTCTGCCGATAGAGTTCTTAGATATCGAGGCAGATTATGTGTTCCTGATGTTGCAAGGTTGCATCTCTAGATTTTGTGGGAATCCCATTATTCCTGTTATTCTGTGCATCCGGGAACAACAAAGATGTACCATGATATTAAGTCAATTTATTGGTGGGAATGAATAAAGAAAGACATAGCAGAATTAGTAGCTCAATGTCTAAATTGTCAGAGGGTAAAGATCAAGCATCAACAGCTCGGTGGATTGTTACAAGCTATGGAGATTCCGACTTGAAAATAGGAAGTAATTAATATGGATTTCATTACAGGCTTGCCTCGTTCTCAGCGTAAGTATGATTCCATATGGGTTATCGTGGATAGACTTACGAAAT